>NC_140586.1:294180891-294445891 GCF_964204655.1 Triturus cristatus | reverse complement strand
GAAGTTTGAAAGGGATGAGAGGGACTATAGGTCCGGGAGAATCCTGACATTCGCTAAAAAGTTTGATAAATTGCGCACTAACCTCACCAAAGACCAGGCATTGGGAGTCGCGGATAAGGGAAGATGGGAATCTGGCACAAGTCTGAGCTCTGATGTGGGATCCATAGATAGTACCAGCACTTTCCCACCAGAGATTACGTCTTTTTCCGAGGAACTGCGCCTCATGCAGGAGGCAAACGAACACTCAATAAGAGGAAGGACAAGGTTTCAAGGGAGGGGAGGAAGAACACAAGCAAAAGAAGGCGAGATCGGCGGAAGAAAGAACAACAATACTGGCATGGGAACCAAGGGCCAGAACCAGAGAGGAAAGTAATGGATGGACAAGAACTTACGGTAATGAACCTTTCTAACAGACTCTTAACTCCAATAGAAGAACAGGTTCTTAAACTAGGATTAACCTTTTGTCCAGACTTTCCCCTTGATTATTCTCAAACAAGCATTGATATGTATTGTTTTGTACGCAAACTTAAATTGTTCAAGATTCACCAACTCAGAGAACATAATCCAAATACAATAGCAACAACAATACCCCCCCTTCCCCCTCTATTGATGATATTGAGATTTTAAGAACACTCATTAGCCTGAATGATGAACAGACTGTATATAATATACAAACAGTAGAATTATCGGATCAGAGCATTATTGATACTGGCACTAGGATTTTAAGGGCACTCACTAGTCTGAATGACGAGCATGATAGTCATGACACACAGACAATAACAATATCTGACCCTAACATCGTTGACACAGTGTCAACTCTAGGGCCAGATCTAGCTAGACCCGTTGTTACACCTTTTAGAGGTAAATGTAAATATAGACCACAGACCCCTAAAGATAACATTGACGTCTTCCATGAAATGGCCAATCAAGACATTTTACATCTTCTAAAAAAACCTGATTCTAATCTCAGTAGAACACAAAGAGAGGCGATAAGGGGTCTGCAGAACGACGACAGTATTGTCATCAAGCCGTCCGATAAGGGCGGCAATATTGTCCTGTGGAATAAAAAGAACTATATCCAGGAGGCTATGAGACAGCTCAATAATGTGACATGCTACACTAAGGTAGATAAGTTGTATCTTAGTAAATTGCAGAATAGATTTTTTAACCTCCTTAATGAGTGGGCGGATGAGAATCTTTTAAATTGGGATGAACAGAAACTTCTGAAAAATGAGACACCTACTATACCAACTTTTTACCTCCTCCCCAAAGTGCACAAGGACCCCATGCAACCACCAGGTAGACCAATAGTTTCTTCCAAAAATAGTCTGCTCGAGAATGTTTCCATGTATGTGGACCATTTTCTATCAGACTATGTAAAGGACTTGACATCGTATATCAGGGATACGAAAGATTTTCTACAAAAAATAGAAAATATACACTGGGACAAGAAACTTTTGGCTTGTGTGTCTAGACGTGGAAAGCCTGTATACTAGCATCAGACACAGAGATGGACTTAAAGCATGTAAGCACTTTCTTAGTTCTAGGAGTATACACCTGTTAACACATACTAGGATGTTACTGCAAATGATCGAGATGTGTCTTGTGGAAAATGTATTTACATTTAATGGGGTACTTTACAAACAAGTACAAGGAACTTCGATGGGCACCTGCTTCGCTCCTTGCTACGCCAATCTCTTGGTTGGCTGGTGGGAGAAGCAGGTGCTCTGGAGTGAATCGATGGAACATTGGATCAATAAGGTCGCTATGTGGCTCAGATTTATCGACGATATTTTCTTTGTATGGGAAGGTGGAGAACAAGAATTGTTTATGTTCCTGAGAGAACTGAATGAAAATACTCTGAATTTGAAGTTTACGATGCAGCACAGTCAAGAAACTGTAGACTTCTTAGATATCAGACTCACTGCGAAGGGTAACAAACTTGAGACGGATCTCTTCAGAAAGAGTACCGCCGGTAACTCAGTGCTGCATTCAGCAAGTTGCCATCCTCCCAATTTTAGGTGGAGCATACCCTTTGGTGAGTTCCTCCGGGCTAAGAGAAACTGTAGTACAGAGGAAGCATATGAAAAGAATAAAAAGGAGATGTCAGAGAGATTTCAAGCCAGAGGGTACCCTTATAAAATGCTCAAATGGGTGAGAAAAGAGCAGATGAAATAAAAAGAAGTGAGGCACTCT
The DNA here is from genome assembly GCF_964204655.1 of Triturus cristatus. Lineage (NCBI taxonomy): Eukaryota > Metazoa > Chordata > Amphibia > Caudata > Salamandridae > Triturus > Triturus cristatus. The sequence goes on along the minus strand of NC_140586.1, from coordinate 294,443,695 downwards.
ACAAAGCACCCAAGAATAAACGGTCAGAGATAGATTCACCCATTAGACTCATCACGACGTTTAACTCCCAATCTAATCTATTCAGTCGAATAATCAAAAGGAGATGGGACATCTTGACACAAGACAGGGTCCTTAAAGAAAAACTAGGCCCATACCCTGCCATAACACACAGAAAACGCCCATCCATTAAAGATATGGTTGTCAAGAGCCACATGAGCAATCTGAAACTAACATGGTTAGATAAAGTGGGAGCATTCCATCGATGTGGAAAATGTAAGGCTTGTAGCCACAGTGAAAATGTCAAAGAGGTCATCCTAGAGAGAACCAAGAGGAAATGGTATATCCGCAAAAACATACAGTGCAGTACAGACTTTGTAGTCTATGTTATCACCTGCCCTTGTGGCAAGTGGTACATAGGCTCAACTACCTTTCCAGTCAAGAAAAGAATATTGGAGCATTGGCGTGCCATTACCAATAAGGATTTCAGTTACAGCACGGCTAGACACTTCCACAATGTACATAATGGAGACTGGACGAAGGCAAAATTCTTTGCCCTTAACACCATCCCCAAAAACCCCAGAGGAAGGTATAGAATCCAGGCTTTGCACAGCACAGAATCCAAATTAATTCTGCAGGCTGGTAGTGTAGTTCTGTTTGGGATGAACAATGATGAAGAGATGCACGTACATCTATAGAATGATTAATTAAGTAAAATGTAGCCTTCGCCTTGCAACTTTTCGAAACTCCAGTTCTTTTTCATAGAAGTTTAAATTTCATTCTACATGTGTTTTTGTATTCTAAATGTATTAGTTATGTCCATATTGTTTATGGACTTCATCCCCACAATATATGTGATTCTCTGTATCTTTTCGCGTTGATATGACGCATGTGATAGATATAAAATGTGTAATAGAGAGATGTACTCCCTTTTCTAACTTAATCTTCAATGACCTTGAATCCAGAGACTGTTGTAGATGCGTTTTCTTGGCTTACAACCTTAGAAATTTAATATTGATGTAAGATTATTAGTTATGTACCATCACTGTGAATAAATATTTGTCCCTGTTTCCCCATAGACTGGACGTGTGAAGCCCACGACCACCACTGCTACCATTAAGAGATACGAGCACGGAGTCTTAGGTGTTTGTTATTACAATAATGTTCTCCTTTTTTGCATTTTTTGGTCCTGTTTATACTTCTTTTTTCAATGCATTTAATGACTATATTCTTTCGATCTACCTATGGGGATACATATAGGGATGGATATTTATTTTCATTTTTTTATTTGCATTATGATGCTTTACTACAGGTGTTTGCGTTGATTGAAATCTGTAAGCAGTTTGGGTACTATACCTTTAATGATTTGTTCTTTATTGAAACAACAGATGACTGAGATTATTATAATGAGTACGTTACTCTTTATTGGTTTAAACTCACTAAAATAATGTGATCACTGTCGCCCTGATTTAGGTCTTGATTGAAGAAGAATAAGGGACGTTAACAATTAACATTTTTCTAGTTGCATACATTGATAAATGTGCAATTGGTATGAACACATATTCTTTAATAGTTTGTTTCACACATAATGCGCCATATCATTAGAATTAATTTAGCTTTACTTTATGTGCACAAACTTATAGAAATGTTTTATACATTGTTCACGTTATTGGGGGATGATGTGAAATCGTAAGTCTTTTGACTATTGCCATGAAATGTCTTTAAAAATACTGAACTTTGAACCTATGGTCATGTGACCAAGAGCTGGATAGCTCGAAACGCGTCTTGTTTGCCCTGTAAATAAACTACAAGTTACCAAATTGGATTCGTGTGGCTTGTGCTTGCGAAGAAATTGTGCGAGCAGTTGGTGGATATATATGTATATATATATATATGTATATATATATATATATATATATATATATATATATATATATATATATATATATATATATATATATATATATATATATATATATATATATTCACTGAAAAAACCATAGGTTTCACACATGTTATAGTTAGCTGGACATTTCACTCGTAAAAAAACAATGAAATTCCCCCGTTATAGTTAGTGCAGGCAACTATAACTCACGCGACCGCAATCCTCTGCTGATGATGTCAGATATTACATCACTGTATTTAGACACCTATTTACCCATGTCTTCTTCCATTAATCTTTAGCTATACATATATTACAAATATTTATTTTTCATAAAGACACATATGTCATCAGTGATGTAATATCTGACATCATCAGCAGAGGATTGCGGTCGCGTGAGTTATAGTTGCCTGCACTAACTATAACGGGGGAATTTCATTGGTTTTTTACGAGTGAAATGTCCAGCTAACTATAACATGTGTGAAACCTATGGTTTTTTCTGTGAATTTGCAAGGTTTTTTAAATGCGAATTCCTAACTATAACGTGTGTGAAACCTATGGTTTTTTCAGTGAATTTGTACGGTTTTTTAAATGCAAATTTTTTTTTGAGATTTTTGGTAAACCTATGTATAAAATAATATATGTACTATATCCTGCATTATGGAATGGTTAATTATTTTTTATGCATTTTTTTCCGTGCGCGTACGGTAAGCTGACGCTGCGCGCTCCGTACGTCATAAGTACGGTGCGCTTACGTGATATGATGCGCGTACGGTAAGCTGACGCTACGCGCTCTGTACGTCATAAGTACAGCGCGCTTACGTGATACGTACGTGACGTACGCGTACACGCGGAAGCAACATCGCGGTTACGCAGGGGCGTGTAATGCGCATGCGCGAGTGCGTCTTCCGTACGCGCTCCGTAAGCGCTCCGTAAGCGTCAAGTTCGCGCATGCGTACTTGTTTCCGAGCGCGTACCGTAAGCTTACGGAGCGCGCACGGTAGGTCATGTGATCCACAAAGATCACTTTTCATTGGTTGAAACTACTTTCAGTTCCAGAAACTTCCCACACCACACCCATTCCCCTCATTACTGCTTGAGATCCCCTAGGAGAAGGAGCTGAATTGACATTGAGATACAATGGCAGAACAGCAGACCTCTTCTGAGAGTGAGGCTAGCAGCACCACCATCATCCAGAGTAGGAGGAAACAAAAGAATTCTTTTGTATGGGAGTATTTTACTTTTCCAGAGGGGGAGAAAAAGGTCAATGCTCCATTGGTCACTTGCACACTTTGGGACCATGTTTTATCTAGAGGAAATCCAAGGAAGAAGTATTCCTTTGGAAATCACTCTATGATGAGACACCTTAGGGATAGACATCCCAGGACCTTTGCTCGACATACTGGAGAAAACTCTTCAGCAGGTCACCAGAGCCCAACCTCAGAAGCTCAGCCGAGTACATCATCGGCAGCTCAGCTGAGCCCTTCCTCTGAGGTGGGAGCATCACCTTCTTCTGCTCCTCTGGACATTAACCCTCGATTTGGGAGGGTTGCAATGAGGTGTACAACGTGTTGTGGTCTTATTGTTTTTGGGGAGACCAGTGTTTCCCTTATTAACAATAAGATAGACCAGCACGTTTGTAGACGCTCATAATATTCCCATTCTTTCTTTCCTCCATCCCTGTATGAACCCAACGGCTCTTTTAAGAGCCAACCTTACGTCACAATTTTTTAAATTTTTTTTTAAGCTTTCCTTTTTTTTTGCCGTGCGCGCACGGTACGCGTAACTACGCAAAGTTCGCGGAATTTCTCCATTTACGCCGTGCGCGTACGCTACGCGCATTCGGCGATTTTTCGAAAAAAAATTACAATTAATTTTTGCCCTTGGGGGTCCTTCTGGGACCCCCTGACAAAGGCTAGGGGGTCAGGAACTGTCCAGCCTGCCCCCTTTTCACGTTATCCACCTTTGTTTTTCACCCCCTCAGACTGCGAGAGACAAAATGGCGGCCGACACTTCCTGGTTTCGACCGATTCGAATGTTTACTGAGATCTAACAACCAATCAGAATCGCGCTCGCGCACGGCAGCGTGCGCGTACAGTAAGCTTACGGTACGCGCTCGGAGCGCGCCCATAGATATATATATTGATTTAAATGCTATTTTCTCAGGAAATACTGAACAGATTTACACAAGACCTTCAAAAGGCACATCCCTGACCTGAGGGCTACCTCTCTGCCAAATTTCAACTAATTCTGTTCAGCCGTTCGGGCTGTAGCTCGGACTAAAGGTCCTATGGAAAAATGCATGGGGAAAACGCGTTTTGGGACCCCCCCTTTTTCTCAGCCCCCGCTTGACGAATCCCCCCAAGACTTTCAGGGTAGGAGCGGAGCGGAGCGCCCCACCTATTTTGAGAATTTCGCGAGGATTCGTCAATCGGCGCCACAGTTATTCCAAATAGAATGTTGTGGATTTCCTATGGAAACACGGTGCTAACTATAACTATCTACTGGCGACTGCCAGTAGATAATATATATATATATATATATATATATATATATATATATATATATATATATATATATATATATATATATATATATATATATATATATATATATATCCACAGAAACACTTTGAGGCTCGTTGCTGGTAGTGAAGTATTTATTTGGCATCCAAATGACACAGCATGCTTTCCCTTTGTCTAACGTTTCGGCGTTTTGCCTTGCTCACAGACGGGAAGACAGATTGCAAAGTGCCCTCATGTGTGTCTACTTAAGTCCAACATCACGTGACTGCATATTAAAAAATACATTTCCCATAGTGCTTTAGTAAGTTCCAATAATACTCTGGAAGTCCTCATTTTATGTCATTATTAATCCATTCACTCGGCACAAGCACTGATGAAAGTGTGGAAAATTAGCAACCAGTCAGGTGAGTTTAAAAATTGCGTAGTGCTGCAATTCTACTGGTGTCCCAACAAACCTTCACCTCCAGCACGATCGAAGCAGGGATGTTCTCCCCCTCGAATCCCTTCCACACGCGCTCAGGATTTCGCATTCGTAGCCTCTCCCTAATGGGCTGGGCGCGTGAGTGGGTCATGCTCCTCCGCCAAAATCCAAAATCATTTCTCCTGTTCCGGAGCCTCCAACCCTTCAGGGCAGCCTCAAAAACAATGGGCACGGAGCAGCCCATCCATCAAACTCCACAGAAACACTTTGAGACTCGTTGCTGGTAGTGAAGTATTTATTTGGCATCCAAATGACACAGCATGCTTTCCCTTTGTCTAACGTTTCGGCGTTTTGCCTTGCTCACAGACGGGAAGACAGATTGCAAAGTGTACTCATGTGTGTCTACTTAAGTCCAACATCACGTGACTGCATATTAAAAAATACATTTCCCATAGTGCTTTAGTAAGTTCCAATAATACTCTGGAAGTCCTCATTTTATGTCATCATTAATCCATTCACTCGGCACAAGCACTGATGAAAGTGTGGAAAATTAGCAACCAGTCAGGTGAGTTTAGAAATTGCGTAGTGCTGCAATTCTACTGGTGTCCCAACAAACCTTCACCTCCGGCACGATCGAAGCAGGGATGTTCTCCCCCTCGAATCCCTTCCACACGCGCTCAGGATTTCGCATTCGTAGCCTCTCCCTAATGGGCTGGGCGCGTGAGTGGGTCATGCTCCTCCGTCAAAATCCAAAATCATTTCTCCTGTTCCGGAGCCTCCAACCCTTCAGGGCAGCCTCAAAAACAATGGGCACGGAGCAGCCCATCCATCAAACTCCACAGAAACACTTTGAGGCTCGTTGCTGGTAGTGAAGTATTTATTTGGCATCCAAATGACACAGCATGCTTTCCCTTTGTCTAACGTTTTGGCGTTTTGCCTTGCTCACAGACGGGAAGACAGACTGCTTCGATCGTGCTGGAGGTGAAGGTTTGTTGGGACACCAGTAGAATTGCAGCACTACGCAATTTTTAAACTCACCTGACTGGTTGCTAATTTTCCACACTTTCATCAGTGCTTGTGCTGAGTGAATGGATTAATGATGACATAAAATGAGGACTTCAAGAGTATTATTGGAACTTACTAAAGCACTATGGGAAATGTATTTTTTAATATGCAGTCACGTGATGTTGGACTTAAGTAGACACACATGAGTGCACTTTGCAATCTGTCTTCCCGTCTGTGAGCAAGGCAAAACGCCGAAACGTAAGACAAAGGGAAAGCATGCTGTGTCATTTGGATGCCAAATAAATACTTCACTACCAGCAACGAGCCTCAAAGTGTTTCTGTGGAGTTTGATGGATGGGCTGCTCCGTGCCCATTGTTTTTGAGGCTGCCCTGAAGGGTTGGAGGCTCCGGAACAGGAGAAATGATTTTGGATTTTGACGGAGGAGCATGACCCACTCACGCACCCAGCCCATTAGGGAGAGGCTACGAATGCGAAATCCTGAGCGCGTGTGGAAGGGATTCGAGGGGGAGAACATCCCTCCTTCGATCGTGCTGGAGGTGAAGGTTTGTTGGGACACCAGTAGAATTGCAGCACTACGCAATTTTTAAACTCACCTGACTGGTTGCTAATTTTCCACACTTTCATCAGTGCTTGTGCCGAGTGAATGGATTAATGATGACATAAAATGAGGACTTCCAGAGTATTATTGGAACTTACTAAAGCACTATGGGAAATGTATTTTTTAATATGCAGTCACGTGATGTTGGACTTAAGTAGACACACATGAGTGCACTTTGCAATCTGTCTTCCCGTCTGTGAGCAAGGCAAAACGCCGAAACGTAAGACAAAGGGAAAGCATGCTGTGTCATTTGGATGCCAAATAAATACTTCACTACCAGCAACGAGCCTCAAAGTGTTTCTGTGGAGTTTGATGGATGGGCTGCTCCGTGCCCATTGTTTTTGAGGCTGCCCTGAAGGGTTGGAGGCTCCGGAACAGGAGAAAGGATTTTGGATTTTGACGGAGGAGCATGACCCACTCACGCGCCCAGCCCATTAGGGAGAGGCTACGAATGCGAAATCCTGAGCGCGTGTGGAAGGGATTCGAGGGGGAGAACATCCCTGCTTCGATCGTGCTGGAGGTGAAGGTTTGTTGGGACACCAGTAGAATTGCAGCACTACGCAATTTTTAAACTCACCTGACTGGTTGCTAATTTTCCACACTTTCATCAGTGCTTGTGCCGAGTGAATGGATTAATGATGACATAAAATGAGGACTTCCAGAGTATTATTGGAACTTACTAAAGCACTATGGGAAATGTATTTTTTAATATGCAGTCACGTGATGTTGGACTTAAGTAGACACACATGAGTGCACTTTGCAAGCTGTCTTCCCGTCTGTGAGCAAGGCAAAACGCCGAAACGTAAGACAAAGGGAAAGCATGCTGTGTCATTTGGATGCCAAATAAATACTTCACTACCAGCAACGAGCCTCAAAGTGTTTCTGTGGAGTTTGATGGATGGGCTGCTCCGTGCCCATTGTTTTTGAGGCTGCCCTGAAGGGTTGGAGGCTCCGGAACAGGAGAAATGATTTTGGATTTTGACGGAGGAGCATGACCCACTCACGCGCCCAGCCCATTAGGGAGAGGCTACGAATGCGAAATCCTGAGCGCGTGTGGAAGGGATTCGAGGCGGAGAACATCCCTGCTTCGATCGTGCTGGAGGTGAAGGTTTGTTGGGACACCAGTAGAATAGCAGCACTACGCAATTTTTAAACTCACCTGACTGGTTGCTAATTTTCCACACTTTCATCAGTGCTTGTGCCGAGTGAATGGATTAATGATGACATAAAATGAGGATTTTCAGAGTATTATTGGAACTTACTAAAGCACTATGGGAAATGTATTTTTTAATATGCAGTCACGTGATGTTGGACTTAAGTAGACACACATGAGTGCACTTTGCAATCTGTCTTCCCGTCTGTGAGCAAGGCAAAACGCCGAAACGTTAGACAAAGGGAAAGCATGCTGTGTCATTTGCATGCCAAATAAATACTTCACTACCAGCAACGAGCCTCAAAGTGTTTCTGTGGAGTTTGATGGATGGGCTGCTCCGTGCCCATTGTTTTTGAGGCTGCCCTGAAGGGTTGGAGGCTCCGGAACAGGAGAAATGATTTTGGATTTTGACGGAGGAGCATGACCCACTCACGCGCCCAGCCCATTAGGGAGAGGCTACGAATGCGAAATCCTGAGCACGTGTGGAAGGGATTCGAGGGGGAGAACATCCCTGCTTCGATCATGCTGGAGGTGAAGGTTTGTTGGGACACCAGTAGAAATGCAGCACTACGCAATTTTTAAACTCACCTGACTGGTTGCTAATTTTCCACACTTTCATCAGTGCTTGTGCCGAGTGAATGGATTAATGATGACATAAAATGAGGACTTCCAGAGTATTATTGGAACTTACTAAAGCACTATGGGAAATGTATTTTTTAATATGCAGTCACGTGATGTTGGACTTAAGTAGACACACATGAGTGCACTTTGCAATCTGTCTTCCCGTCTGTGAGCAAGGCAAAACGCCGAAACGTTAGACAAAGGGAAAGCATGCTGTGTCATTTGGATGCCAAATAAATACTTCACTACCAGCAACGAGCCTCAAAGTGTTTCTGTGGAGTTTGATGGATGGGCTGCTCCGTGCCCATTGTTTTTGAGGCTTCCCTGAAGGGTTGGAGGCTCCGGAACAGGAGAAATGATTTTGGATTTTGACGGAGGAGCATGACCCACTCACGCGCCCAGCCCATTAGGGAGAGGCTACGAATGCGAAATCCTGAGCGCGTGTGGAAGGGATTCGAGGGGGAGAACATCCCTCCTTCGATCGTGCTGGAGGTGAAGGTTTGTTGGGACACCAGTAGAATTGCAGCACTACGCAATTTTTAAACTCACCTGACTGGTTGCTAATTTTCCACACTTTCATCAGTGCTTGTGCCGAGTGAATGGATTAATGATGACATAAAATGAGGACTTCCAGAGTATTATTGGAACTTACTAAAGCACTATGGGAAATGTATTTTTTAATATGCAGTCACGTGATGTTGGACTTAAGTAGACACACATGAGTGCACTTTGCAATCTGTCTTCCCGTCTGTGAGCAAGGCAAAATGCCGAAACGTTAGACAAAGGGAAAGCATGCTGTGTCATTTGGATGCCAAATAAATACTTCACTACCAGCAACGAGCCTCAAAGTGTTTCTGTGGAGTTTGATGGATGGGCTGCTCCGTGCCCATTGTTTTTGAGGCTGCCCTGAAGGGTTGGGGGCTCCGGAACAGGAGAAATGATTTTGGATTTTGACGGAGGAGCATGACCCACTCACGCGCCCAGCCCATTAGGGAGAGGCTACGAATGCGAAATCCTGAGCTCGTGTGGAAGGGATTCGAGGGGGAGAACATCCCTGCTTCGATCGTGCTGGAGGTGAAGGTTTGTTGGGACACCAGTAGAATTGCAGCACTACGCAATTTTTAAACTCACCTGACTGGTTGCTAATTTTCCACACTTTCATCAGTGCTTGTGCCGAGTGAATGGATTAATGATGATATAAAATGAGGACTTCCAGAGTATTATTGGAACTTACTAAAGCACTATCGGAAATGTATTTTTTAATATGCAGTCACGTGATGTTGGACTTAAGTAGACACACATGAGTGCACTTTGCAATCTGTCTTCCCGTCTGTGAGCAAGGCAAAACGCCGAAACGTTAGACAAAGGGAAAGCATGCTGTGTCATTTGGATGCCAAATAAATACTTCACTACCAGCAACGAGCCTCAAAGTGTTTCTGTGGAGTTTGATGGATGGGCTGCTCCGTGCCCATTGTTTTTGAGGCTGCCCTGAAGGGTTGGAGGCTCCGGAACAGGAGAAATGATTTTGGATTTTGACGGAGGAGCATGACCCACTCACGCGCCCAGCCCATTAGGGAGAGGCTACGAATGCGAAATCCTGAGCGCGTGTGGAAGGGATTCGAGGGGGAGAACATCCCTGCTTCGATCGTGCTGGAGGTGAAGGTTTGTTGGGACACCAGTAGAATTGCAGCACTACGCAATTTTTAAACTCACCTGACTGGTTGCTAATTTTCCACACTTTCATCAGTGCTTGTGCCGAGTGAATGGATTAATGATGACATAAAATGAGGACTTCCAGAGTATTATTGGAACTTACTAAAGCACTATGGGAAATGTATTTTTTAATATGCAGTCACGTGATGTTGGACTTAAGTAGACACACATGAGTGCACTTTGCAATCTGTCTTCCCGTCTGTGAGCAAGGCAAAACGCCGAAACATAAGACAAAGGGAAAGCATGCTGTGTCATTTGGATGCCAAATAAATACTTCACTACCAGCAACGAGCCTCAAAGTGTTTCTGTGGAGTTTGATGGATGGGCTGCTCCGTGCCCATTGTTTTTGAGGCTGCCCTGAAGGGTTGGAGGCTCCGGAACAGGAGAAATGATTTTGGATTTTGACGGAGGAGCATGACCCACTCACGCGCCCAGCCCATTAGGGAGAGGCTACGAATGCGAAATCCTGAGCGCATGTGGAAGGGATTCGAGGCGGAGAACATCCCAGCTTCGATCGTGCTGGAGGTGAAGGTTTGTTGGGACACCAGTAGAATAGCAGCACTACGCAATTTTTAAACTCACCTGACTGGTTGCTAATTTTCCACACTTTCATCAGTGCTTGTGCCGAGTGAATGGATTAATGATGACATAAAATGAGGATTTTCAGAGTATTATTGGAACTTACTAAAGCACTATGGGAAATGTATTTTTTAATATGCAGTCACGTGATGTTGGACTTAAGTAGACACACATGAGTGCACTTTGCAATCTGTCTTCAACGTCTGTGAGCAAGGCAAAATGCCGAAACGTTAGACAAAGGGAAAGCATGCTGTGTCATTTGGATGCCAAATAAATACTTCACTACCAGCAACGAGCCTCAAAGTGTTTCTGTGGAGTTTGATGGATGGGCTGCTCCGTGCCCATTGTTTTTGAGGCTGCCCTGAAGGGTTGGAGGCTCCGGAACAGGAGAAAGGATTTTGGATTTTGACGGAGGAGCATGACCCACTCACGCGCCCAGCCCATTAGGGAGAGGCTACGAATGCGAAATCCTGAGCACGTGTGGAAGGGATTCGAGGGGGAGAACATCCCTGCTTCGATCGTGCTGGAGGTGAAGGTTTGTTGGGACACCAGTAGAATTGCAGCACTACGCAATTTTTAAACTCACCTGACTGGTTGCTAATTTTCCACACTTTCATCAGTGCTTGTGCCGAGTGAATGGATTAATGATGACATAAAATGAGGACTTCCAGAGTATTATTGGAACTTACTAAAGCACTATGGGAAATGTATTTTTTAATATGCAGTCACGTGATGTTGGACTTAAGTAGACACACATGAGTGCACTTTGCAATCTGTCTTCCCGTCTGTGAGCAAGGCAAAACGCCGAAACGTAAGACAAAGGGAAAGCATGCTGTGTCATTTGGATGCCAAATAAATACTTCACTACCAGCAACGAGCCTCAAAGTGTTTCTGTGGAGTTTGATGGATGGGCTGCTCCGTGCCCATTGTTTTTGAGGCTGCCCTGAAGGGTTGGAGGCTCCGGAACAGGAGAAAGGATTTTGGATTTTGACGGAGGAGCATGACCCACTCACGCGCCCAGCCCATTAGGGAGAGGCTACGAATGCGAAATCCTGAGCGCGTGTGGAAGGGATTCGAGGGGGAGAACATCCCTGCTTCGATCGTGCTGGAGGTGAAGGTTTGTTGGGACACCAGTAGAATTGCAGCACTACGCAATTTTTAAACTCACCTGACTGGTTGCTAATTTTCCACACTTTCATCAGTGCTTGTGCCGAGTGAATGGATTAATGATGACATAAAATGAGGACTTCCAGAGTATTATTGGAACTTACTAAAGCACTATGGGAAATGTATTTTTTAATATGCAGTCACGTGATGTTGGACTTAAGTAGACACACATGAGTGCACTTTGCAAGCTGTCTTCCCGTCTGTGAGCAAGGCAAAACGCCGAAACGTAAGACAAAGGGAAAGCATGCTGTGTCATTTGGATGCCAAATAAATACTTCACTACCAGCAACGAGCCTCAAAGTGTTTCTGTGGAGTTTGATGGATGGGCTGCTCCGTGCCCATTGTTTTTGAGGCTGCCCTGAAGGGTTGGAGGCTCCGGAACAGGAGAAATGATTTTGGATTTTGACGGAGGAGCATGACCCACTCACGCGCCCAGCCCATTAGGGAGAGGCTACGAATGCGAAATCCTGAGCGCGTGTGGAAGGGATTCGAGGCGGAGAACATCCCTGCTTCGATCGTGCTGGAGGTGAAGGTTTGTTGGGACACCAGTAGAATAGCAGCACTACGCAATTTTTAAACTCACCTGACTGGTTGCTAATTTTCCACACTTTCATCAGTGCTTGTGCCGAGTGAATGGATTAATGATGACATAAAATGAGGATTTTCAGAGTATTATTGGAACTTACTAAAGCACTATGGGAAATGTATTTTTTAATATGCAGTCACGTGATGTTGGACTTAAGTAGACACACATGAGTGCACTTTGCAATCTGTCTTCCCGTCTGTGAGCAAGGCAAAACGCCGAAACGTTAGACAAAGGGAAAGCATGCTGTGTCATTTGCATGCCAAATAAATACTTCACTACCAGCAACGAGCCTCAAAGTGTTTCTGTGGAGTTTGATGGATGGGCTGCTCCGTGCCCATTGTTTTTGAGGCTGCCCTGAAGGGTTGGAGGCTCCGGAACAGGAGAAATGATTTTGGATTTTGACGGAGGAGCATGACCCACTCACGCGCCCAGCCCATTAGGGAGAGGCTACGAATGCGAAATCCTGAGCACGTGTGGAAGGGATTCGAGGGGGAGAACATCCCTGCTTCGATCATGCTGGAGGTGAAGGTTTGTTGGGACACCAGTAGAAATGCAGCACTACGCAATTTTTAAACTCACCTGACTGGTTGCTAATTTTCCACACTTTCATCAGTGCTTGTGCCGAGTGAATGGATTAATGATGACATAAAATGAGGACTTCCAGAGTATTATTGGAACTTACTAAAGCACTATGGGAAATGTATTTTTTAATATGCAGTCACGTGATGTTGGACTTAAGTAGACACACATGAGTGCACTTTGCAATCTGTCTTCCCGTCTGTGAGCAAGGCAAAACGCCGAAACGTTAGACAAAGGGAAAGCATGCTGTGTCATAATCAAATGGTTAATGTTTCAGGCAAGAACCTTTGAAGAGAAAGAATAAGGAGAAGTGTCAAAAATCATCCTGCACGTATTTTGATGGCAATACCGCTTGATAAGGTGATGAGATTTAGTATGTTGTTAATACATCACAAAAACCGTTAAAAATAAGAAACATGTGACAAACAGTTTAGGGGTTACCATACATATAATATATGGTGTTATGCTAAGTGGATTAAGAAACCAGGGATGTCTGGTGCATGTAAGATAGGTCTATTAAAATCTGGCCAACTTGAAGGCTTAGTAACATATTGTCTTTTCAGATGTTGTTCATACAATTACAAGAATAAATAGATAATCCCGAATCTGAAGAATCCAAGACATGCTATAAGGTAATCCCTAAATCCAATCAAACGTATGACTCACGAACTTCTAGCCCCATATATTCTAATGGCCCATTTGATAGGATAGTACATAAATAATTTGAATTGTTTAGCATATGTTTTCCATATGACAATTTATACGATATAGTTTATTTTGAAAAATCAATTCAAACGTGGAAAGAAATTAAAAAAATGCGTAAATAGTATGCTATATGCTGTTAATAAGACTTTTTCTAACATTTTACAATGTAGATAATTTTAAGTGATTATTCTTTGCCACAAACGTAATTTTGCACTATTGATACATTTGTTAACAGGAGTTTTATCGCAACGGCAACCATTCAGTGCCTACAATAAATTTGAGAGGATGAGACAATTCTTGTCTTGAAAAAGATGGACAATTAAATTAACCCATCGAAACGCGTCGACGCAATACAACAACACAATCTGTGGGAGCAGCTTTTTTGATAAGACACTATATCTACATATTGTGTATAGGAAAAGCTCTGTTGAGATTTACGAACAGATGTGTTAATTAATGACAAATTGTACTGTCTTTTTTATGTCTCTCCACTTCTGGTATATGAGTTTGTTAATTGTTTAGCACAACTATTGTGCACTGTTGTGTTTGTATAAATATATTCTAATAAGATATATTTATTGTGCCTTTGATCTAGCAGAACTTATATGTTTACTGGCAATAGGAAAACCTTCACTGGATCAAATTTTGTTTTTTATTATGTGTTTTTAACTGGTTTTAATAAAATATGATGTCTTTTTAAATCACATAGTGGTATGTTTTTTAGATATATCCTAACACATGGGCTTATGTTTTGTACTTCTGTTGAAAACAACCCAATCTACTTTAAAACTATTTTCTCGCCACGGGAAATCTCTTCCTACCCTAAAGTAGTACTCTATTCCCCTGGTTGGTCAAAGGGGTCACTCTCATTCTTTTTTTAAAACATTTACAGCACAGCCCAGTGGGCTGGAGAGTAGAATTTAGACTTGGTCTAAATCAATTATTCCAATAGCTAGCCCGGTGAACAATATGGATAAGCTGAAAACATTCGGTTTCACCGAGGACCAATTTAACAGGTTGATCAATCAAAACCCTCGAGGCGGCACAAAGACTACTATTAATAACAGCAGCCATGACCAAATGATAAAAATTCTTAATTTAAGGAAGAAACTAATTAGAACTGAACTCCACGCTGATTTTTTAATTGAATACCTAAAAGCTGGAGTAATTCCCATAGGATTACGAATTAGGAATGAACCTGGACTTTTTATTGAAAACCAGAAATTCCTCGAGGTATGGACACATATAGCCAATCGCTGTAGCAGAGACTGGCTTATTCTTATAATAGAGACCGCACAAGAAGTAATGATCATAGAGCGAAAACAAATAGAAGATCTAGAAATAGCATTTAAACAAAACACAGCTTTGGAGGATGCTAAAAAGAAATTAGAGGAGTTAGAATTGGAAACTAATGGCTATCGGGAATATCTTATAAACAAAAAAACCACTAAACTTAGAAAGGATATAGACAAATTTAGTGCTGAATTGGTATATCCTTTTCTGAATAAAGAGTACTACAACACAAAGAGAGAACAAAGGTGGGACAAACCACAGTACCAGAGACCGGTGTACTCAAGAGGAGGAAATAAGAGAATCACCTTCTCTGAATCCTCCGGCTCAAGTGGTGAGGAAGAACAAACTAATGAACAGCAAGATAGAACAGGTGTTAATTATGAACGGGAGTCTTTTTTAGGAGGACGCCCGAACCGAGGGCAAAGGAACTATCGGAACTATGGAAGAGAAGACCAGGCGAGGAACCATCCACCTCCAAATTATCAGGCACAGGATTACCTAAAAACCAGGAATCAAAGATATTGGAGGTAACAGATATTCCTATTGTAAACCTTTCAAATAGGATATTAACTAAAGAAGAAGAAGATGTTCTAAAAAAAGGGTTTAGTTTTGCCCCCTCGGCCCCTCCTAATAAATTTGAGTTGGAAAAGGATTTGAGAAGTTTTTTCAGAAAAATCAGATTAAATAACTTTTTCAAAGATAAAAACTATGAACCAGGCCACAATGTCACAGGTTTCAAAATGAAATCCACTTTCACTCCCAATCTCAGTCAACTTGATAAAAACATTGAGCTTTTTGAAAAAATAACAGAAATAGAGATAAGGAATAGTTTAGGCATGACATGCAATCAAACAAATAACCTTCTACCCAAACAGAGGAAAGCGCTTAAAACACTACAAGACTGCAACCAAATTACCATCAAACCCGCAGACAAGGGCGGAGGAGTTGTAGTCATGGACACCCTCGACTACGAGAATAGAATGAGATCATTGTTAAACGTAGCGGATCACTATGTACGTGCTTCCTTTTCTATGATTGAGGCTCTGAAAAAAGAAGTCTTAGAACATCTTAATAAAGGCAGAGAAGATCAAGTTATTTGTGAGGATGAATATAAGTTCCTATCCAACAACAACCCAATTATTCCCGCAATTTATGGTCTACCAAAAATACATAAAGACATTGAGAATCCACCTATGAGACCAATTGTGAGTAGCTTGGGTTCACTACTGGAACCACTAAGCAAATATGCAGATTTCTTTTTAAGACCAGTTGTTCAAAAACAAGAATCATATTTGAAAGATACAGCCCACACAATTTCGATCTTTGAAGGGATTAGCTTCAATAGGGTGACTCAATTTTTAGTCACCCTTGATATTGAAGCACTTTACACAAATATCCCTCAGGATGATACAATACAAGTGATGGCGTATATTCTAGAGGAGGAAAATTTAAATGACAGGCAATGCCAATTTATCTTAAACTGCATCAAGCTAGTTTTGAAGAATAACATTTTCTTATTCAAAGAAGAGTTGTATAAACAAATCAAAGGGACAAGCATGGGGGCCACATGTGCCCCCAGCTTAGCTTGCCTTTATGTAAGTTACTTCGAACGGAAACACATCTACAACAACATGGCACCTTTTTTTGAAAATATTTCCCACTGGTATCGTTTTATAGACGACATAATTTTCATCTGGAATGGTGAGGAAACTGAGCTGATGCAATTTTTAGAATGGCTTAACATGGGAGATGAGAATTTGAAGTTCACAGCCAATTTCAGCAATAAAAGCGTTGACTTTTTAGATATTAAAATAAAAGACACACAAGGATACCTTGAGGTGGAATTATTTACTAAGCCAACGGACAAAAACACCCTGTTAAAATATGATAGCAACCACCCCAAGTCACAACGAGACAACATCCCTTTTGGGGAATTTTTAAGATTACGCCGTAATTGCACAAATCTTACTGATTTCTATCACCATGCGGAAATTATGACCAATAAATTAAAAGAAAGAGGATACCCCAAAAAACTAATCAAGCATTCCCTTAAACGTGCAAGATTCTACGATAGGGACAGCCTTTTAAATAAGGATAAAGAGAAGAAAAACAGTAATTTAGACAAAATTGTCTTTGTAAGCCAATATTCTGGACTAAGCAATAAAATAAAGAATATAGTAAATAGAAATTGGAAGATCCTTAATGATGGCGTACAGACACCAATACCTAAACCCCTATTCTCTTTCAGAAGAAACAAAACTATAAGAAATGCATTGGTAAAAACGTACAAAACAACTGAAAACAACAGCCAAAACAACCTGCACAACCAGAAAGCTATAGGGAACTATGCCTGTGGCACATGTTCCATTTGCCCGAATTGTCTTAAAGAAAAGGTTTTGAATTTCAATGGTAAAACTATAACTTCAAAAACATTGAACAACTGCCGGAGCAAGAACCTAGTATACCTCATTGTCTGTCCATGTGGCTTAGGCTACGTGGGCGAGACCAGTAGGGAGCTACGCATCAGGTTACTCGAACACAGATCGGCGTTAAAAAACAAAAAGGAAAATGCACCCCTCACAGAGCACTATGCTAGAGCTAACCACCAATATAACCAGTTTCAATGGTTTGTATTGGAAAAAATAACTGTTAGTCGGAGAGGAGGTAATCTTGATGCAATTAGAAAAATGCGTGAACAATGGTACATGTGTTATTTAGATACGATCAACACAGGCATGAATACCAGGGAGGACTGGATGAAATTGATAGCAAATCAATGAAAAATAATTGCAAATAGTATATGATAACCTAATAATGCTGAAAGGGGCAATGTCTGGTTTAAGCGCAACCGATAATAATTGGATAATGCAGATGACTGAATCAATAGTTGTGTATATATTTGCACATGCACATGTATATCCTGATTTCAGATTTCATGTGTTGATATATATGTAACAATTAGCTTATAATAACAACATCTGAAAAAATCGCTCTATGGTGAGGGCTAACTGCAATTCATGCATTCTTGATTTTAATAACAAGAATAAAAAGAAAGAAAGGTCGCAAAAATATACTTTTTATTAAATTCAGTCCACGTGAACATGGTGGATAGAGGTTATAAGTTTTCACGAGTCTCGGTAATTTTGACTTAAAAGCTAGTTGCAGACAGTTTGTTTAATAAAGTTTTTAGGATTTTCAAAAAAGAAAAAATAGAAAAGGGATAAGAGTGTAAGTATATCCGGGTCGCCGTAGACATCACGAATACGAGATACTAACGTGGCAGCTCAAAGCAATCGGTCGAAATGTACCGCGCTTCCGGAATTAGTACTTCCGGAGCGTGTAAGGCAGATTATACGATTCTATTAGAATAGATGCCGCAGCCATTCCCGCAGTCTATCGCGGGAAAATTGGGAAACACACCTGATACTGATTCCCCACAATGGACCAATCAGAGCTGGCCCTCCAGGGTTTTTAAATCGGAAAGACATAGGTTTGTCAGACGCTGGCAGTCGGGAAGACGAGAGGACCCCAATTTGCAGTCATCTAAGATTTTCGAGACGGTGAGGCTATGGAGTTAGAGACAAGTGCACTATCGGGCTAAATTGTATGCACGACTAAATAGATTATAGCATTTTCTCTCTACCGAGGGAATATTAGAACGCAATGTTAAAAACTATGTTCTACTTAATAGCAGTTCTACTCGATAATGGTACTATAGCGTAATGCAAAACTTTCGTTTTTAGGTCAATTTGAGCTTAACAGAGAGGAAAATAATATAACCAGGAAGCGATATATGCTCACCTTATTCGGAATTAAAGAAACAACAACAAAGAAAGGGGCTTCCTCGTAAAACACGGTAGGCATTTAAACTCTAAAGCTCTAGAAAAATCCAAAAATGAAAATGTTATGTTTAGACATAATCAAATGGTTAATGTTTCAGGCAAGAACCTTTGAAGAGAAAGAATAAGGAGAAGTGTCAAAAATCATCCTGCACGTATTTTGATGGCAATACCGCTTGATAAGGTGATGAGATTTAGTATGTTGTTAATACATCACAAAAACCGTTAAAAATAAGAAACATGTGACAAACAGTTTAGGGGTTACCATACATATAATATATGGTGTTATGCTAAGTGGATTAAGAAACCAGGGATGTCTGGTGCATGTAAGATAGGTCTATTAAAATCTGGCCAACTTGAAGGCTTAGTAACATATTGTCTTTTCAGATGTTGTTCATACAATTACAAGAATAAATAGATAATCCCGAATCTGAAGAATCCAAGACATGCTATAAGGTAATCCCTAAATCCAATCAAACGTATGACTCACGAACTTCTAGCCCCATATATTCTAATGGCCCATTTGATAGGATAGTACATAAATAATTTGAATTGTTTAGCATATGTTTTCCATATGACAATTTATACGATATAGTTTATTTTGAAAAATCAATTCAAACGTGGAAAGAAATTAAAAAAATGCGTAAATAGTATGCTATATGCTGTTAATAAGACTTTTTCTAACATTTTACAATGTAGATAATTTTAAGTGATTATTCTTTGCCACAAACGTAATTTTGCACTATTGATACATTTGTTAACAGGAGTTTTATCGCAACGGCAACCATTCAGTGCCTACAATAAATTTGAGAGGATGAGACAATTCTTGTCTTGAAAAAGATGGACAATTAAATTAACCCATCGAAACGCGTCGACGCAATACAACAACACAATCTGTGGGAGCAGCTTTTTTGATAAGACACTATATCTACATATTGTGTATAGGAAAAGCTCTGTTGAGATTTACGAACAGATGTGTTAATTAATGACAAATTGTACTGTCTTTTTTATGTCTCTCCACTTCTGGTATATGAGTTTGTTAATTGTTTAGCACAACTATTGTGCACTGTTGTGTTTGTATAAATATATTCTAATAAGATATATTTATTGTGCCTTTGATCTAGCAGAACTTATATGTTTACTGGCAATAGGAAAACCTTCACTGGATCAAATTTTGTTTTTTATTATGTGTTTTTAACTGGTTTTAATAAAATATGATGTCTTTTTAAATCACATAGTGGTATGTTTTTTAGATATATCCTAACACATGGGCTTATGTTTTGTACTTCTGTTGAAAACAACCCAATCTACTTTAAAACTATTTTCTCGCCACGGGAAATCTCTTCCTACCATAAAATGAGGACTTCCAGAGTATTATTGGAACTTACTAAAGCACTATGGGAAATGTATTTTTTAATATGCAGTCACGTGATGTTGGACTTAAGTAGACACACATGAGTGCACTTTGCAATCTGTCTTCCCGTCTGTGAGCAAGGCAAAATGCCGAAACGTTAGACAAAGGGAAAGCATGCTGTGTCATTTGGATGCCAAATAAATACTTCACTACCAGCAACGAGCCTCAAAGTGTTTCTGTGGAGTTTGATGGATGGGCTGCTCCGTGCCCATTGTTTTTGAGGCTGCCCTGAAGGGTTGGGGGCTCCGGAACAGGAGAAATGATTTTGGATTTTGACGGAGGAGCATGACCCACTCACGCGCCCAGCCCATTAGGGAGAGGCTACGAATGCGAAATCCTGAGCTCGTGTGGAAGGGATTCGAGGGGGAGAACATCCCTGCTTCGATCGTGCTGGAGGTGAAGGTTTGTTGGGACACCAGTAGAATT
The DNA here is from genome assembly GCF_964204655.1 of Triturus cristatus. Classification (NCBI taxonomy): domain Eukaryota; kingdom Metazoa; phylum Chordata; class Amphibia; order Caudata; family Salamandridae; genus Triturus; species Triturus cristatus. Next base: position 294,423,170 of record NC_140586.1, on the reverse strand, counting down.
GCAGCACTACGCAATTTTTAAACTCACCTGACTGGTTGCTAATTTTCCACACTTTCATCAGTGCTTGTGCCGAGTGAATGGATTAATGATGACATAAAATGAGGACTTCCAGAGTATTATTGGAACTTACTAAAGCACTATCGGAAATGTATTTTTTAATATGCAGTCACGTGATGTTGGACTTAAGTAGACACACATGAGTGCACTTTGCAATCTGTCTTCCCGTCTGTGAGCAAGGCAAAACGCCGAAACGTTAGACAAAGGGAAAGCATGCTGTGTCATTTGGATGCCAAATAAATACTTCACTACCAGCAACGAGCCTCAAAGTGTTTCTGTGGAGTTTGATGGATGGGCTGCTCCGTGCCCATTGTTTTTGAGGCTGCCCTGAAGGGTTGGAGGCTCCGGAACAGGAGAAATGATTTTGGATTTTGACGGAGGAGCATGACCCACTCACGCGCCCAGCCCATTAGGGAGAGGCTACGAATGCGAAATCCTGAGCGCGTGTGGAAGGGATTCGAGGGGGAGAACATCCCTGCTTCGATCGTGCTGGAGGTGAAGGTTTGTTGGGACACCAGTAGAATTGCAGCACTACGCAATTTTTAAACTCACCTGACTGGTTGCTAATTTTCCACACTTTCATCAGTGCTTGTGCCGAGTGAATGGATTAATGATGACATAAAATGAGGACTTCCAGAGTATTATTGGAACTTACTAAAGCACTATGGGAAATGTATTTTTTAATATGCAGTCACGTGATGTTGGACTTAAGTAGACACACATGAGTGCACTTTGCAATCTGTCTTCCCGTCTGTGAGCAAGGCAAAACGCCGAAACGTAAGACAAAGGGAAAGCATGCTGTGTCATTTGGATGCCAAATAAATACTTCACTACCAGCAACGAGCCTCAAAGTGTTTCTGTGGAGTTTGATGGATGGGCTGCTCCGTGCCCATTGTTTTTGAGGCTGCCCTGAAGGGTTGGAGGCTCCGGAACAGGAGAAATGATTTTGGATTTTGACGGAGGAGCATGACCCACTCACGCGCCCAGCCCATTAGGGAGAGGCTACGAATGCGAAATCCTGAGCGCATGTGGAAGGGATTCGAGGCGGAGAACATCCCTGCTTCGATCGTGCTGGAGGTGAAGGTTTGTTGGGACACAAGTAGAATAGCAGCACTACGCAATTTTTAAACTCACCTGACTGGTTGCTAATTTTCCACACTTTCATCAGTGCTTGTGCCGAGTGAATGGATTAATGATGACATAAAATGAGGATTTTCAGAGTATTATTGGAACTTACTAAAGCACTATGGGAAATGTATTTTTTAATATGCAGTCACGTGATGTTGGACTTAAGTAGACACACATGAGTGCACTTTGCAATCTGTCTTCAACGTCTGTGAGCAAGGCAAAATGCCGAAACGTTAGACAAAGGGAAAGCATGCTGTGTCATTTGGATGCCAAATAAATACTTCACTACCAGCAACGAGCCTCAAAGTGTTTCTGTGGAGTTTGATGGATGGGCTGCTCCGTGCCCATTGTTTTTGAGGCTGCCCTGAAGGGTTGGAGGCTCCGGAACAGGAGAAAGGATTTTGGATTTTGACGGAGGAGCATGACCCACTCACGCGCCCAGCCCATTAGGGAGAGGCTACGAATGCGAAATCCTGAGCACGTGTGGAAGGGATTCGAGGGGGAGAACATCCCTGCTTCGATCGTGCTGGAGGTGAAGGTTTGTTGGGACACCAGTAGAATTGCAGCACTACGCAATTTTTAAACTCACCTGACTGGTTGCTAATTTTCCACACTTTCATCAGTGCTTGTGCCGAGTGAATGGATTAATGATGACATAAAATGAGGACTTCCAGAGTATTATTGGAACTTACTAAAGCACTATGGGAAATGTATTTTTTAATATGCAGTCACGTGATGTTGGACTTAAGTAGACACACATGAGTGCACTTTGCAATCTGTCTCAGCGTCTGTGAGCAAGGCAAAACGCCGAAACGTTAGACAAAGGGAAAGCATGCTGTGTCATTTGGATGCCAAATAAATACTTCACTACCAGCAACGAGCCTCAAAGTGTTTCTGTGGAGTTTGATGGATGGGCTGCTCCATGCCCATTGTTTTTGAGGCTTCCCTGAAGGGTTGGAGGCTCCGGAACAGGAGAAATGATTTTGGATTTTGACGGAGGAGCATGACCCACTCACGCGCCCAGCCCATTAGGGAGAGGCTACGAATGCGAAATCCTGAGCGCGTGTGGAAGGGATTCGAGGGTGAGAACATCCCTGCTTCGATCGTGCTGGAGGTGAAGGTTTGTTGGGACACCAGTAGAATTGCAGCACTACGCAATTTTTAAACTCACCTGACTGGTTGCTAATTTTCCACACTTTCATCAGTGCTTGTGCCGAGTGAATGGATTAATGATGACATAAAATGAGGACTTCCAGAGTATTATTGGAACTTACTAAAGCACTATGGGAAATGTATTTTTTAATATGCAGTCACGTGATGTTGGACTTAAGTAGACACACATGAGTGCACTTTGCAATCTGTCTTCCCGTCTGTGAGCAAGGCAAAACGCCGAAACGTAAGACAAAGGGAAAGCATGCTGTGTCATTTGGATGCCAAATAAATACTTCACTACCAGCAACGAGCCTCAAAGTGTTTCTGTGGAGTTTGATGGATAGGCTGCTCCGTGCCCATTGTTTTTGAGGCTGCCCTGAAGGGTTGGGGGCTCCGGAACAGGAGAAATGATTTTGGATTTTGACGGAGGAGCATGACCCACTCACGCGCCCAGCCCATTAGGGAGAGGCTACGAATGCGAAATCCTGAGCTCGTGTGGAAGGGATTCGAGGGGGAGAACATCCCTGCTTCGATCGTGCTGGAGGTGAAGGTTTGTTGGGACACCAGTAGAATTGCAGCACTACGCAATTTTTAAACTCACCTGACTGGTTGCTAATTTTCCACACTTTCATCAGTGCTTGTGCCGAGTGAATGGATTAATGATGACATAAAATGAGGACTTCCAGAGTATTATTGGAACTTACTAAAGCACTATGGGAAATGTATTTTTTAATATGCAGTCACGTGATGTTGGACTTAAGTAGACACACATGAGTGCACTTTGCAATCTGTCTTCCCGTCTGTGAGCAAGGCAAAACGCCGAAACGTTAGACAAAGGGAAAGCATGCTGTGTCATTTGGATGCCAAATAAATACTTCACTACCAGCAACGAGCCTCAAAGTGTTTCTGTGGAGTTTGATGGATGGGCTGCTCCGTGCCCATTGTTTTTGAGGCTGCCCTGAAGGGTTGGAGGCTCTGGAACAGGAGAAATGATTTTGGATATATATATATATATATATATATATATATATATATATATATATATATATATATATATATATATATATATATATATATATATATATATATTACCTACTGGCGGTCGCCAGTAGGTAGTTATAGTTAGGACCACGTTTCCATAGGAAATCCGCAACATTCTATTTTGAATAACTTTGGCGCCGGTCGACGAATCCTCGCAAAGTTTTCAAAATAGGTGGGGCCCTACGCTCCGCTCCTACCCTGAAAGTCTCGGGGGGATTCGTCAAGCGGGGGCTGAGATAAAAGGGGGGTCCCAAAACGCGTTTTTCCCATGCATTTTTCCATAGGACCTTTAGACACAGCTACAGCCCGAACGGCTGAACAGAATTACTTGAAATTTGGCAGAGAGGTAGTCCTCAGGTCAAGGAAGTGCCTTTTGTAGGTTTGGTGTAAATCTGTTCAGTAGATTCTGAGAAAATAGCCTTTAAATCAATATATATATCTGAGCCAGCTTACCGTGCGCTTACGGTGCGCTTACCGTACGCGTACGGTGGCGTGCGCGAGCGCGATTCTGATTGGCTCTTAGATCTTAGTAAACATTCGAATCGGTCGAAACCAGGAAGCGGCGGCCGCCATTTCGTGTGTTTCACTCAGAAAAAAAAGGGTGATATCTTGAAAAGGGGGCAAGGGAGAGAGTTACAGACCCCCTAACATTTGTAAGGGGGTCAAAGAAGGACAGAAAAGTACAAAGAAAACATTTATTGATTTTAAAAAAAATCGCGGGGTACGCGTACGGTAAGCTCAACGTACGCGTACGGTAGAAAAAAAATTAAAAAAAAGAAATGAAATGCAGATTTAAGAGTTTAGACATTAGGGGGCTCTAAAAAGAGCCGTTGTGTTTATGAAGTGATTTTTTAGTGGTACCTACAAGTAAGTACCGATGCAGAGTCTAAGGTTCAAGAGGAAGACTCTGTTCCCTTCATCAGTGAAGTGTACACCATCTCCTCTATAAATGTCTTGCATGTCGTAACGCAAGTTGTTGTGGTAAATGGAACCCATACCATAGTCACGGAGCAAAGCAGAAACAGATTTGTTGACGTGCTTTCTTGCTTTGTCAATCTGCGGACAGAAATGATTGGACCAGTTCCATTTTTGCCTTTGGCATATGTTAGAAAACACAAAGGCAGTTTTAGGGAAAAGTGAAAACAGTTGTGCAAAGGTGTCCTTCATAAGCATTTCCAGACCTACCCCAGTCAAAGTGCCTAGGTCATTGCCACCACAGTGCACTATTATGAGGTCAGGGTGTTGGATTTGCATGAAGGATTTCACCAATGGCATCAATTGGTGCCACTTTAACCCTCTCTGACCAATCCATTTAATGTCTACATTTGGCAAAGCAAGGTCTCTCACCATATCTGTTTTCTCTGCATACTTTTCACTCCAGAAGACATAGCTGTGCCCTACAATCCACACTGTGAACATCTTCAAAGGAGAACTGGATGCACTCAGGAGGTGTAATTCAGTAGAATGGTAAAAAGAAATGAAAGACAGTTTGGAAATGGAGGCATACATATTTTTTTTATAAAAAAAAGAACTGATTGGCTGTTTCATACCATTCTAGAATAAAAACTAGGCTGTATGCGTAAATTAATAGAAGCATGTTTTGTATTGGTACAGAAAAATGTGTTACCAAAGAACAGTACTATGGATTTGCTGTTAGGTTTGAAAAGTCAAGCACTCTTGCTCTGTGGAATTGAAACATTGTTTGGTGAACTTCTGACCTAACTCCACACAGCAGTGTTCCATGAGCTGTTGCTATGGTAGCAGGCAGAAGTCAAGTTGGGGGAAGGGTACTAGGCAGAAGTCAAGTTGGGGGAAGGGTACTTTTGGAAAAGGGTTGGTTTTCAACCAATAGAAATGTGTGATTACATTTGAAAAAAAGGGGGAAGCACTGAGATTTGAAATTAACATGTATATGTGTGGAAAAAGAGAGGGAAAGTTTGCCATTATCTGGTTCTGCTGAGAGGAGAGAGGTGTAAAGAACAGAGATCCTGGCTCTGATAATCTGCTGTTTGAGTGCCACATTTCTTTCACAACTAACTAATTTTAAAGGTGAGTTTAGAGTTTGAGAGGGGATGTATATGGTAAATTAAGAAATGAATAATAGAAATGGAATTCCTTTTGTTGAAGTTGTGTTTATTATTTTCTGTTTTGGGAGAAATTTAAATGTGAGGAACATGTAAAATAATATGGACTATGTTTTCACGATAAATTAAGGTGTACTGGTAAAAATAAGGAATACTTTAAGGGTTTGAAGTTGCACTCAGTAATGCAAATACATTCAGCATCAGTAAGGCTGGTTGCCCTTGCTGGAGTGTAGGCAGTCACCCAGGTTACAGATGGTGCTGGTTTGAAAAAGCAGTTTGGACATGTGCTGTTTTCAGAATCTGAAAAGTGGATTCAAGATGTGTCAGTCTGTAAAAGTGTTTATCACTTGCCAAAAAAAAGAAAAGTAAGTGTGCTTTCAAATTGGCGAAGAAATTTCGTTTTGTGACTAATGTGAAAACATGACTCTGTGTGCAAATAGGAATTACAGGCAGAGATTTATTGCGTATTGCTCTGGAGATTTCACATTTGCATTAGATGGAAAGGGGGAGCCATTTTTTTGTGTAGAAGCAGACTCTTAGCACACACCCAGCTGCTTATCCTCTGGAATCATGCATAGTATTCACAACCGAGTGGGGTTTGAGGTTTCAGTCAGTAATGCAAATACATTCAGCATCACTAAGGCTGGTTGCCCTTGCTGGAGTGTAGTCAGTCACCCAGGTTACACATGGTGCTGGTCTGAAAAAGCAGTTTGGACATGTGCTTTTTTAAGAATCTAAAAAGTGGATTCAAAATGTGTCAGTCTGTAAAAGTGTTTATCACTTGCCAAAAAAAAGAGTAGTAAGTGTGCTTTCAAATTGGCAAAGAAATTTCGTTTTGTGACTAATGTGAAAACATGACTCTGTGTGCAAATAGGAATTACAGGCAGAGATTTATTGCGTATTGCTCTGGTGATTTCACAGTTGCATTAGGTGGAAAGGGGGAGCCATTTTTTTGTGCAGAAGCAGACTCTTAGCACACACCCAGCTGCTTATCCTGTGGAATCATGCACAGTATTCACAACCGAGTGGGGTTTGAGGTTTCAGTCAGTAATGCAAATACATTCAGCATCACTAAGGCTTGTTGCCCTTGCTGGAGTGTAGTGAGTCACCCAGGTTACACATGGTGCTGGTCTGAAAAAGCAGTTTGGACATGTGCTTTTTTAAGAATCTGAAAAGTGGATTCAAAATGTGTCAGTCTGTAAAAGTACTTATCACTTGCCAAAAAAAAGAGTAGTAAGTGTGCTTTCAAATTGGCAAAGAAATTTCGTTTTGTGACTAATGTGAAAACATGACTCTGTGTGCAAATAGGAATTACAGGCAGAGATTTATTGCGTATTGTTCTGGTGATTTTACATTTGCATTAGATGGAAAGGGGGAGCCATTTTTTTGTGTAGAAGCAGACTCTTAGCACACACCCAGCTGCTTATCCTGTGGAATCATGCACAGTATTCACAACCGAGTGGGGTTTGAGGTTTCAGTCAGTAATGCAAATACATTCAGCATCACTAAGGCTGGTTGCCCTTGCTGGAGTGTAGTCAGTCACCCAGGTTACACATGGTGCTGGTCTGAAAAAGCAGTTTGGACATGTGCTTTTTTAAGAATCTGAAAAGTGAATTCAAAATGTGTCAGTCTGTAAAAGTGTTTATCACTTGCCAAAAAAAAGAGTAGTAAGTGTGCTTTCAAATTGGCAAAGAAATTTCGTTTCAGGGCCTAATGTGAAAACATGACTCTGTGTGTAAATAGGAATTACAAGCATAGATTTATTGCGTATTGCTCTGGTGATTTCACAGTTGCATTAGATGGAAAGGGGGAACCATTTTTTTTGTGCAGAAGCAGACTCTTAGCACACACCCAGCTGTTTATCATGTGGAATCATGCACAGTATTCACAACCGAGTGGGGTTTGAGGTTTCAGTCAGTAATACAAATACATTCAGCATCACTAAGGCTGGTTGCCCTTGCTGGAGTGTAGTCAGTCACCCAGGTTACACATGGTGCTGGTCTGAAAAAGCAGTTTGGACATGTGCTTTTTTAAGAATCTGAAAAGTGGATTCAAAATGTGTCAGTCTGTAAAAGTGTTTATCACTTGCCAAAAAAAAGAGTAGTAAGTGTGCTTTCAAATTGGCAAAGAAATTTCGTTTTGTGACTAATGTGAAAACATGACTCTGTGTGCAAATAGGAATTACAGGCAGAGATTTATTGCGTATTGCTCTGGAGATTTCACATTTGCATTAGATGGAAAGGGGGAGCCATTTTTTTGTGCAGAAGCAGACTCTTAGCACACACCCAGCTGCTTATCCTGTGGAATCATGCACAGTATTCACAACCGAGTGGGGTTTGAGGTTTCAGTCAGTAATACAAATACATTCAGCATCACTAAGGCTGGTTGCCCTTGCTGGAGTGTAGTCAGTCACCCAGGTTACATATGGTGCTGGTCTGAAAAAGCAGTTTGGACATGTGCTTTTTTAAGAATCTGAAAAGTGAATTCAAAATGTGTCAGTCTGTAAAAGTGTTTATCACTTGCCAAAAAAAAGAAAAGTAAGTGTGCTTTCAAATTGGCAAAGAAATTTCGTTTTGTGACTAATGTGAAAACATGACTCTGTGTGCAAATAGGAATTACAGGCAGAGATTTATTGCGTATTGCTCTGGAGATTTCACATTTGCATTAGATGGAAAGGGGGAACCATTTTTTTGTGCAGAAGCAGACTCTTAGCACACACCCAGCTGCTTATCCTGTGGAATCATGCACAGTATTCACAACCGAGTGGGGTTTGAGGTTTCAGTCAGTAATGCAAATACATTCAGCATCATTAAGGCTGGTTGCCCTTGCTGGAGTGTAGTCAGTCACCCAGGTTACACATGGTGCTGGTCTGAAAAAGCAGTTTGGACATGTGCTGTTTTCAGAATCTGAAAAGTGGATTCAAGATGTGTCAGACTGTAAAAGTACTTATCACTTGCCAAAAAAAAGAGAAGTAAGTGTGCTTTCAAATTGGCAAAGAAATTTCGTTTTGTGACTAATGTGAAAACATGACTCTGTGTGCAAATAGGAATTACAGGCAGAGATTTATTGCGTATTGCTCTGGAGATTTCACATTTGCATTAGATGGAAAGGGGGAGCCATTTTTTTTGTGCAGAAGCAGACTCTTAGCACACACCCAGCTGCTTATCCTGTGGAATCATGCACAGTATTCACAACCGAGTGGGGTTTGAGGTTTCAGTCAGTAATGCAAATAGATTCAGCATCACTAAGGCTGGTTGCCCTTGCTGGAGTGTAGTCAGTCACCCAGGTTACACATGGTGCTGGTCTGAAAAAGCAGTTTGGACATGTGCTTTTTTAAGAATCTGAAAAATGGATTCAAAATGTGTCAGTCTGTAAAAGTGTTTATCACTTGCCAAAAAAAAGAGTAGTAAGTATGCTTTCAAATTGGCAAAGAAATTTCGTTTAAGGGCCTAATGTGAAAACATGACTCTGTGTGTAAATAGGAATTACAAGCATAGATTTATTGCGTATTGCTCTGGTGATTTCACAGTTGCATTAGATGGAAAGGGGGAACCATTTTTTGGTGCAGAAGCAGACTCTTAGCACACACCCAGCTGCTTATCCTGTGGAATCATGCACAGTATTCACAACCGAGTGGGGTTTGAGGTTTCAGTCAGTAATGCAAATACATTCAGCATCACTAAGGCTGGTTGCCCTTGCTGGAGTGTAGTCAGTCACCCAGGTTACACATAGTGCTGGTCTGAAAAAGCAGTTTGGACATGTGCTGTTTTCAGAATCTGAAAAGTGGATTCAAGATGTGTCAGACTGTAAAAGTACTTATCACTTGCCAAAAAAAAGAGAAGTAAGTGTGCTTTCAAATTGGCAAAGAAATTTCGTTGTGTGACTAATGTGAAAACATGACTCTGTGTGTAAATAGGAATTACAAGCATAGATTTATTGCGTATTGCTCTGGTGATTTCACAGTTGCATTAGATGGAAAGGGGGAACCATTTTTTGGTGCAGAAGCAGACTCTTAGCACACACCCAGCTGCTTATCCTGTGGAATCATGCACAGTATTCACAACCGAGTGCGGTTTGAGGTTTCAGTCAGTAATGCAAATACATTCAGCATCACTAAGGCTGGTTGCCCTTGCTGGAGTGTAGTCAGTCACCCAGGTTACACATGGTGCTGGTCTGAAAAAGCAGTTTGGACATGTGTTTTTTTAAGAATCTGAAAAGTGGATTCAAAATGTGTCAGTCTGTAAAAGTACTTATCACTTGCCTAAAAAGTAGTAGAAAGTATGCTTTGCAATTGGCAAAGAAATTTCGTTTTCTGCCTAATTTCAAAGCATGACTTTGTGTGCACACAGGAATTATTTTTAGATATTTAATTTGTGAAGGTGTTATTGTGATTTTCATTTATAGGAAAGGGGTTTATAGTATTTTAAGATTTCTAAAGAACATAAAAAATGTAGTAATATATTTAAATAAAATAAAGGAATTTTTTTTTAGTTTTTTTCAGGTATTGCTGAAGAGCAGTGAACAAAATTTAAGATGCCTACAAAATCCAGACTAAAGAAAGACCACAAAAAAAACCTATATTTGAAGACAACTGGAGGACCTAAGTTAGTTGGAGATGCTCATGTTGGGAAAAAGAAAAAATCTTCTGGTAAGCAGACAAAAGATTTTTTAAAGAACATATTCAAAAAAAGGAAAAATGTACAAAATGTCTGTACTGGAAAGAATGTTTTCAATAGAAAAGGACAGAAAAAAATTGAGAATTTAGTTAATGCAAATATACCTTCTGCAACTATAAAGATTAACTTGAACAGAAAAACAGCGTTTAAAGAGATACGTAGAAAAATGTTTCAGAGAAGAGTTATGTCCAATTTGATAAAGGATGTGAAGAAATATAAGCAAAAGGCAACATTTTACAAGAGTAAAAAAGAAATTGAAGCCATTGCAGCAAAGGCATTAGAATTAAAAAGGAAACTATTCATTTTAATTTTGAATAGGATGCGTACATTAGATAAAATGGTTAATGTACTGAAATCACAAAGCAAAAGGAAAAGAGTAGTGAACAGAACAAACTTTTGTAAAGTGTTTTTAGGAAAATGGATGCATAGTTCAAGTAGTGAACCTTTTTTTAATGAAGAGAGCTATTTTCAAAGTAATAGTTTGCTGCATGCAGTTGACACCAGAGGTCGTGCTTATGAAGTGAAAAATGGTTGCATAATGGAGAAGGAGATAATGGTTCCAAGAGATGAGGTACAAGTGATGGCGGATGAGGCTATGGGGAGACGTCCTAAAGCCCCAGTGTACACTTGGAATTGTAGTAGTATTTGCACTGTGCGTCAGGAATCTATTGATAAATTTCGTGAGTTTCTAAGAGAATATAGTAAAAAAAGTGTAAAACAGAAGATTAAGGTGCTTCAAAGTCTAGATCCATGCAGAGTGAGAGAGAATACTGGTTTGCAGGGTCATTCTCTGGCTTGTCTATCTAGAAAAGTGTGTAATAGTGTTTTCCATCATTTTAGGATGCTGGCTGTTCATCATACTGAAATGAGAAAGTTTGTGAGACGGTTGTATTTTGCTAAAAGTCCAGCAATAAAGTTAGATGAATTGAATAGGGCTCTGTTCCGTGGATCGGTATCAGATGTAGAGAAGGTTGTTGATGAAATTCAGTTTTGTTACTTTGGTCCTGAACAAAACAGTGCAGAAAAGGACACAGTAAATGAGGAAGAAGTGGAAGAGAATGTAGAACCCTCTGTAAGTAAGACATTTAATGATCACATAACAAAATTTGCAATAATCTCTAATGAAAGACCAAATATTACTTGTATTTGTTGCCGCAGAACTCATTATAGAAAACAAACTAGGAATGTTGATCTCTACAGAAAGAGTGAAAATGAAGATAATTATAAGTGGAAGGATTTTGCCACATATATATTTCTTGAAAATTGTTTTGAATTGGGTGAAGATCAGCGTATTTGTAAATACTGTTACAACAAGTTAGAGGAAAATAGAATGCCGACCAGAGCTGTACATAATAATTTAGAATTGGATGCTATTCCTGCTGAACTTTCTGAATTAAATACATATGAGTCTATACTCATTCAATGTGTTCATCCGTTCCAGACCATAGTACGTATGGAGCCCAAAACTGGTAAATTACCTCCTTCAGATTTACTGAGAGGTTTAAAAGGTAGAGTGGTGTATTTGCCCTTGGATTTGAAAAAAAATATGGAAACTATTGATGCGGATACTTTGGAAACTGAACCATTAATTATTCTGGTTAATGGTGTACCTACAAAGAATAAGAAGATTTGGCAGGAGCTGATAGATGTACAGAAAGTACAAAGAGCAAATTTGTATTTGAAAAGGAATAACAAATGGTATGAATCAATTTATATAGAAGAAGAAGATTTACAAGAAGACACAGAAACACCAACTGGACAAATTGAAAAAGTGGACAAGTCAAAGAAAGAAGAAATTTATGAACATTTTAGCATACATCCTCTTCATTCAAAAGAAGTTATGGGAGACAATATTGATCTGTTTCAGATGAAGAAAGCAAAAGGAACTCCCGTGAGTGTATGGGAGGAGAGCTTGGAAGCTCGATGTTTTCCCCAGCTGTTTCCTAAAGGAAAAGGAGGACGATACCATGAACGTCCAGAACAGATTCCAGCTTCTGAGTATCGGACTACAAGACTATATGCTGAAGATCCCAGATTTCGACAAAGTATTCCTTATTTATTCCATCTTTTATTTGAAAGCGACTTGTCTGCATTATCATATGCAGTAAATCACATTTTAAAAAGTGGAGTACATTTACAAAATGTGTCTGCTAAGGATTTTATGGAGAAAGTGCAGCACCGAGATGATCATTTGGAAACACAACTGATCAATCTGATGGCTTGTCAGCGTGGGACAAATGAATATTGGTACCGACGCCATGGTGAATTAAAATGCATGTTACGAAATTTAGGAACACCAACATGGTTCCTTACCCTAAGCTGTGCTGAGTACGCTTGGGATGATTTACTGGATTTTCTACGAGAGGCAAATTCAAACATTAAAAACATCGAATACAAGACAGCAGGAGAACTGTGCTCATTGGATCCGGTTAATGTTTGCAGATATTTCAATCATAGATTTGAGGCTATGATGTCCTTCATCTGCAATAAAAAAAATCCACCTCTAGGAGAAGTAGTGGATTTCTTTTGGAGAAAAGAGTACCAGGCAAGAGGTGCTCCTCATATTCATATGCTGTTGTGGATCAAGGATGCCCCAAAGTTTGGAACAGATACTGATGAAGCAGTGTTATCTTACATTGAAGAATATGCAACATGTGCTATACCAAAAAGCACAGAAGAGAAAAAGTTAAAGGAGCAAGTTTTACGTTTCCAAAGTCATCGGTGTGGAAAATACTGTCGACGGAAATACAAGAGCAAAGATAAATACTACACTAAATGTCGATTTGGATTTCCTAGACCTGTTCTTTCAAATGGAAGAGTAAACAGTTTTATGTCATCTGTGAGACATACTATCACAAGAAAATCACCTAAGAATACCTACAACCTAAAAAGAAAAGAAGAATCAAAAAATATAAATGACTACAACCCAGTCATTTTATCCATGTGGAATGCTAACATGGATATACAGTATGTAGCTGACAATTCCATTGCTGTTGCTCGATATGTAACGTCTTACATTACTAAATCAGAAAAAACTGAATTGAAAGAAATGTGGGAAGAGATTTCTCACGAGAAGACTGTCAGTAAGAAGCTGTACAGTTTCAGTTTAAAGATGTTATCGCATCGAGAAATTGGATCCTACGAATGTTCAGATAGGTTATCTTCTGCAAGTCTCTACTCGAAATCAAGAAGAATAATTTGGGCAAGTTTAGGCCTTGCAGCAATGAGAAATCGGGTACTGAAATCTGTTGGAGAAATTGAATATTTGGCCGAGAATGACCCAGAAAGTACAGATATTTTGAAATCAAACATGTTGGACACATATTATCCCAAGAGAAGTCAACATCTGGAGAACATGTGTCTCTATGAAGTGCTGCAGAACTACATTTATTCACGGAAAGCCGCAGAAGACATCAAAAATGGAAAATATAAAGTCATTGGTGAGGAAGGATGTTTGGTGAAGCAAACAAAAGGAAGTTTGATAAATCACCGGAAGCTGAGTTGCGACACTACTGACAAAAAGGAATTTTACTACTTGGCTCTTTTAGAGCTGTTTAAACCATGGCGTTCAGAGGATGAACTACTGGGAGAATTTCAAAGCTATGAAGATTCATTTAATGCTTGCAAAGACAGCATACAATGCAGTACATTCACAACTTATCTGCAAATGTTAAATGAAGAAATTGAACAGGAAACTACAATTGCAGCAGAAGTAGCTAGAGACAGTTCTCAGGACAGCCAAAGTTCAGGAACACTCAGTCAAGATCCCCTAGGACAACCAATCGTTGAAAATGAAGCATCAATAGCCATGAATGAAGTGGAAACGGCTATGAATCAAGCTCAAGAAGAATTTATAGACTTACAAAATTTGGAAAGACAACTGAACGAAGAGCAGCAACAAATTTATGAAGAGATCAGAAACAAAATTGATCACGGATTTCTACATGAAAAAAAAGAGTGCTCATGCACATCATTTCATCCAATCAGGATGTATGTAAGTGGACAAGCTGGAACTGGAAAAAGTTTCTTAATAAAAGTCATCAGAAGCTACCTACAGCAAAAAACGGATTCTACTTTGTCTTGTGTGGTTACTGCTCCAACTGGGTTAGCAGCCTATAACATAAAAGGAATCACCTTACATCGTTTGCTAATGTTACCAGTGGAGCATGAGAACAAAATACAATACAACAAGCTAACTGGAGAAGCATGCTTGGAAGTTTCAAGAGTATTGAAGAAGATGCAAGTTCTCATTATTGATGAGGTGAGCATGGTATCAAACTTAATGCTTGCCTTTGTGCATTTAAGAATGCAGCAAATTCTAAGGACAGACTATGACGTGTTATTTGGTGGAAAACATGTCATAGTTTTTGGGGATCTTCTACAGCTTACTCCAGTTAAAGGACAACCAGTGTTTAATACTGTGACACATGAAGACACAAAGAAGTCATTGGGAAGCATTGGTAATGCAAATATTTGGTCCTTCTTTGAGTACAAGGAACTTACTACTAATATGAGGCAAGCAAACGATGAAGAATATGGAAGTATTCTGAAAGATATCAGGATTGGACTACTCACTGAAGCAGGCACAAAAGCATTACAGAGTCGGTTGCTACATAATTTATTTCCAAAGGAAGAAATAGTTGCAGAGAAGATATACAAGAACATTGCAGAAAAGAAAAGTGTCATCTGCTTAATGCCAACTCTACGTGAATGCTCAATATTCAATGAGGAGCTTTTGAAATTGGAAAAGGAAGATATCAGGAAATTGGAAGCAGTGGACAAAATTGAGGATGGAAGAATTACTATCACATTAACAGGCACACTGAAAAATAAATTGGATTCACTAGAGAAGAACATTTCCAAAACAGCTGGATTAGAAAAAAATCTATATGTTTGCATGAACTGTAGAGTATTTTTAAGGAGAAATTTGGATGTTGAAAAAGGTTTAGTTAATGGAGCCATGGGACGAGTTGTGGGTTTTATTAATTACCAGAAAAAAGATGGAATTGAATGTTTAAAAGTAAAATTTGATCAGATAGAAGAAGTTAAAGACATTTGTCGTTGTTCAGTTCGTTTCATGCTTGTGAAAGACTTATATGTACGTAGGAAGCAGTTTCCGTTTTCGCTAGCATATGCTGTAACTCAAGGGTCTCCAACCTTTTCTGTAGTGAGATCTACTTCTGATCAATGAAAATCGTTGTGAGCTACTAAAGGCCTAGCAACTCACGTATTTTTACAAGAGATTCTCCCATGCCCAGCTTAATTGACTTTAAGCCTAATTTCTTTGGAGCTCATACTGTGATTTTAACAAAATACTAATTTTAGCTCCAATTACCTTTTGGCCTCACAAAATTAAAGCTGGTGTGGGCAACTAAAGGGGAGCACAACAGAATACAGAGACGGCATAAATAAATGTGCTTAATATCTGCCTCTTCTTCGTCAGGGATCTTATCCTAAGGTAGTTCTGCCTAATGAGTGTCATCATGTATTCATTCATGCACCTGTATACTGGAAAATGTGTAATACATGTCATTTATTCGAGGGGCTTGCAGTGGCCAAATTTAGACACAGAGCCGGGTTTAATCTTTTTTATGTGGTGCTGATTCCTTCAACCTGTGCCAGAAGTGTGAAACTTCAGCCTGTTACCACAAAAGGCACTTTGAAAGTGTATCCTTAGTTAATTGGTATGCAAGTGTTTTTTTAATTCCTTTGAGACTTAGTCACTTCTGCTCTCACATCTACAAAATAAAGCACTACCTTGGCTTCAAGTTGGCAAGCACGGAGTCACCTTTTTGATTAAAGAAAACGCTCTGCTAAAATTCATCTGGCACTTTAAATAAAACTATCAAAATTATTTCTAAGTAAAATCCCACCCACTCCCCACAAATAAACCAATTCTTAGAAGGAAAAAAAATATTTTCTGCCTCTTTCACATGGCCAGACAGTGCATTTAGAAGAGTTTCTCCTACTCTTTTCAATCTCACAAATAAAAGAGATTTGACAGGCCCAGCTTTATCCCACTCACTATTCTTAAACGTGGAAATGAGGATAGTGAACACGGAGCTTTACATTTAGTAAAGCTAGTGGCAGCAGACTCTAAAATCAAAGGGCATTGCCTGCACCAAGCCGCTTTCAATGAATACTACATGAAGGCAGATAAAAAGTGCAGTGTAGTTAGTGAAAGCGGCTCGGTGCATGCAAGGCCCTTTGATTTTAAAGTCTGCTGCCACCGCGTTTTACATCTGGCAATGCTGGGACTAAGACGCTTGCACTGAGGGCCATGCCACTTTACATCCCTGGTAACCACGCTTTATTCTAATAAAGCGTGGTGGCAGCTGAAGTTAAAATCAAAAGGGCTTTGCATGCACTGAGCCGCTTTCACTAACTGCAAATACAAAGCGTGGTCAGTGAAAATGGCACAGGGAACGCAATACCCTTTAATTTTAACGTCTTCTGCCACTGCTGTTTACATTTAAAGGCAGATATAAAGCACGATGCCAGTCCGTTAAAATCGAAGGACTTTGCAACCACGGAGCTGCTTTATATCTCTAGAAACTGTGCTTTAAATCTAGTATAGCACAGTGGCAACCAGCGTTAAAATCCAAGGGCCTTACGTGCACTGAAATGCTTTCACTGACTGCAGGCTACTAGAGATGTAAAGTGGCTCAGTGCACACAAGGCCTTTTGATTTTAATGCCGGCTGCAACCGCGTTTTACTATGGAAGGCAGATCTAAAGCGCGGTGCCAGCCAACGCTAAAATCAAGCACCTTGCATGCGTGGGGCCGATTTACAAAATATACAGCTATGAGACCAATAGTTCACTTACCGATCTGCTGCTCTGCTAGGTGTAGGATCAAAAGGCAGATCTCTAATCATGCCGTAAGCCTGGAAAAGGCAGGTAGTGTGGTACCCGCTTGTGCCAGACTTCAGGAAGAACGTCATGTTCTTCGACTTGCCCCGCCCCAGGTAATCTCAGCTCAGCCAATCTGAGTAGCTAATTTGAGTTAGGGCGGTCAAACAAGGAAAACAGGATAAAAACCTAAAAAGACAACGAAGGGCAAATAAATAAATGCTGGGGCTCCGAACAAAGCCTTAATTATCAGATGCCAGCACGAGCTACTCCCAGGGGGTCGGCGAGCTACCGGTAGCTCGCGATCGACTGGTTGGAGACCCCTGCTGTAACTATTCACAAGTCTCAAGGATTGACTGTAGATTGTGCTTTTGTGAACATTGGTTCAACTGTGTTCAAAGAAGGTATGGCTTATGTAGCTTTGTCACGAGTGAAAACATTATCTGGTTTATTCATGATAGACTTTGATGACTCAAAAGTTAGTGCTGATACAAATTGTGTAAAGGAGTATAATAGATTAAGAAGAACCTATGCTCCTCATTTAGGTCAGTATCCTGTGTTGGAGAAACGTGTAGTTTCTCGTAAAAGGAGAAATGAGAATATCTGTAATGAAGATGTAGAGAGGAGGAAAAAAAAGAGGAGTGATGTAATTGCAAGCAAAAAGAAAAAGGAAAATGAAGAAGAGGTTGTAGGATGTCATTTTGAAAATAGCTCTGGTGTCAACTGCTACGCTAATGTAGTGCTGAATGTTGCATTTTATCTGGAAAGTGTGCAAGAGCAGATAATAGTAAATCAGGGAAAAAGATTCTGTTCTGAGTTGAGTCTCCTTTTTCAAAAGCTGAGTAATGATAAAACTCAAATAGAAAGTGCTACTGAAATTAGAAAACTTTTAGATGTATGTTCAGGACGAACACAGTTTTCTCAAAATGTACAGCAAGACGCACAGGAATTCTTGATGTTTTTTCTTCAGGTACTGGAAGAAGAAGGGGTTCCCATTAAAAATTTGTTTGGTCTCTCTTATAAATGGGAACATAGTTGTGAAAACTGTTTCAATACATGTGGCTCTAATGTTGATTCTGAAAGGTTTATTTATTTAACATTGCCAGGAAGTAAAACAATCACTTTTGCTAAATTAGTTAAAGATGCTAATCATAACATGGAATGCAGTGAGTGTCAATCTGAAATGTTTTCAACGTTACTTTTAAAGGAATACGAACAATATGTAATTTTAATGATGCAACGATGTAAAGCTGATGGTTCAAAATTGGATACTTTAATAAAGAAGTTTACAGGACAGCAATTATCAATTTCAGGAAAAACTTTTGTAACAGTTGCAATAATTTTCCATGAAGGACCTACTGTTACTTCTGGACATTACACAGTTTATCTTAAATGTGAAAAAGGCTGGACACTGTGTAATGATTCCCAATTGATTTTCAAGCAACGTTTGCCTTTTGATTTAGCAAATTCCTATCTAATCTTCCTGAAACCTAAATTTTAGAGAGACTTGGCAAGATGTGTACAAAACAATTTTACCATTTTATTGGATTACCATTGGAATTTTCAAAAAAAATGATTTTTCAAATTATCATTTGGCCTAATGGAAAGGTAACCAATTGTAATGTGGACTTTTTAAATTTTTAATGAAACTTTGGAAAACCAAAAATTTAGAAAAAATCGGTAACATCTGCACAATTTAAATTTTGGAATGTTATTGGATTGCCATTGGAAATTTATTCAAAAAAGATTTTTAAAATTACTATTTGGCCATGAGGAAAGGTAACCAATTGTATTGTGGACTTATTTAATTATTAATTAATCGTTCGGAAACCAAAATGTTACAGAGAATCGGTAAGATCTGTACAATTTAAACTTTAGAATTTTATTGGATTACCATTGGAAATTTAATCAAAAAAGAATTTTAAAATTACTATTTGGCCTAAAGGAAATGGAACCAGATGCATTGTGGAGTTATTTGAGATATATTTTTGTGATTATACTTCTGAAACAAAAATGTCAGACGATATTTTAAAGAAATAAGTATTGATATTAGTTGATATTTTTTTAGAATATTATGCATTTCTATAATGTTATGTTTAAGTTAAAAGAGATTCTGGGCTTTTTTTATACAATCTTTGAGATTGTTATTTTTTTTTTGCCCGCTGTTAAATGATGAATGCAATTGCTTTCACAATTTATAGTGAAATGCAATATATTCTGAAAACAGCAAAAAAAAGGCAAAATTTTTGGGGGGAAAAACATGTAAATTCGTGTACTGTGTAATATATTGATTTATTAAATATTAATACTTTTTTCTTTTTTTTCAGATTGTGAAAGAAAATTTTAAAAAAAAACCAACCATTTTTTCAAGTAATTTCAATTACATTTTAATTAAAAATTAAAATGTTGGGTGGGACAGGTAACTGAGAAATTAGAAGGTCTCTTTCTTCCACTTTATCTCAAAAAGATTTTTAGTATTTAGTTATTAATTCCTCAAGGATCTTGAGATGTGGTAATTGATTTTTAGTGTTTTAAAAAAAAAAAAAAAAAAAATACGCTTACCATAAAAAAAAAAAGTTTTAAAGAAAAAATAAAAAAAAGTTGAGAGGTAAGGTTGGCTCTTAAAAGAGCCGTTGTGTTCATGCAGGGACAAAGGAAAGGAAGTATGGGAACATTAGCTGGTTGGACATTTGTGCTGATCTATTCTGTTGTTAATGAGGGAAACACTGGTCTCCCTGTGAACAATTAGATCATGGCAAAATGAACACCGCATAGTAACCCTACCAAACCGAGGGTTCATTTCCAGAGGTTCAGAAAAAGGTGATTGTGCCCCCACAGATGAAGGGCTCTGCTGAGCTTCCGAAGAAGGACTCGGCTGAGCTGCTGTGGATGTGCTCGCTCGACTTACTGAAGGGTTGCCCCTAGTATGTCGTGCATGTGTCCTAGGATGCACATCCTTAAGGTGTCTCAACATAGTGTGATTCCCAAAGGAATACTTCTTGTTGGGATTACCTCGCGAAAGTACACGCTGGCACAGCTTGCAAGTCACCAGTGCAGCATTGACTTTTTTCTCACCCTCTGGAAAACTGAAATACTCCCATATGAAAGAGCTCTTCTGTTTCCTCCTTCTCTGCCTGATGGTGGTGCTGCTAGCCTCACTCTCAGCAGAAGAGTGCTGGTCTGCCATCGTATCCCAAAGACAACTCAGCTCCTTCTCCTAAGGGATCACAAGCAGAAATGAGGGGAATGGGTGTGGTGTAGGAGAGTTCTAGAACTGAAAGTAGTTTCAACCAATCAAAAGTTGTGTTTCATGATCACATGACCCACCGTGCGCGTACGTTACGCTTACGTTACGCTTACGGTGCGCTTACGGTAAAAGTGCGCATGCGCGTAAAAAAGACACGCGCTCGCGCGCATAAGAGTCACTCTACAACACTTCCGCGTAACGTGCGCGTGTAGCGTACACGCCTATGCGCCCCACGCACAGTACGTGCGGCTACGCAAATTGCGTAACTATACGCAAACAGAGTAGATAAATTACGGACATTGCGTAAACCGTGAGCTTACCGTACGCTTACCGTGCGCGCACTAAAAAAAAAAAAAAAAAATATATATATTTTCTATGTTATACTAATATATGTTACCTGTTTGGTAAAAAAAAAAGAGAAAACTTGATATATTGCATATTTTTTATTAAAAAAACATAGTGTTTTAAGAGAATAAAAAGTTTTACAAAACTTGGTTTTTTAAAAAAAAAAACACATTTAAGATAAGAATTTATAATAAAAAAATCATACAAAATCAAAAAAAAAAAAATATGGGAATCACATATGTTTTAGGTAAGAATTAGCATTTAAAAAACCATACAAATTCACTGAAAAAACCATGGGTTTCACACACGTTATAGTTAGAAATTAGCATTTAAAAAACCTTGCAAATTCACTGAAAAAACCATAGGTTTCACACATTTTATAGTTAGGAATTAGCTTTTAAAAAACCTTGCAAATTCAGTGAAAAAACCATAGGTTTCACACACGTTATAGTTAGCTGGACATTTCACTCGTAAAAAACCAATGAAATTTTCCCGTTATAGTTAGTTAAGCTAACTATAACTCGCGCGCCCGCAATGCACTGCTGATGACGTCACATATTACATCACTCATGACATGGTCAGTGACATCACTCATGACATCACTGATGACATCTCAAATGACATCACTGATGACATCACTGATGACATCATCCATGTGATGGAGTGGCAGATCTCCTCTCACCCTAATATAACCTTTGATACACACATTCAAAAAGAGAGACTGAAATTTTTAAAAAAATGGACATACCAATACCAATTACAACAACCTCTTCAATAATTCTAAGAACCAAGGGAGGAGCCAAGATGGCGACCGGAGCAGTCGCTTGAGCGCCCGGCTCCGTCGGCCCTTGGCCTCGGACTATCATCCTGATTCCTATCCTTGCCGATTTTCGAGGTGCAACGCGTGCGACGACGCGCTGACTGCGCCGCCGCTTTCCCGAAGTCTTAGCCCGCCCGGATGCCGGAGTTTTTCGTGCCTTTGTTCCCCGCCCTGGACCCTTGCTCTACTGTGGCCTCGGCCGGCCCCCTGGAATCGTTGCAGTCACCGGACCCGCTGGTGCAAATCTGAGCCCGAGGTCCCGATCCCGCCTCACGCCACGCACGGTCGCCAGAAGAGCCGGGAGAGAGACGCCCGGACACCTCCTGTACCCTGCATCTGATGGGCTGGAGCCAGAGGGTAAGCCCCGGTGTGGCGGGTCTCCTACCCCGCTCTGTGGACCACGCTGTAGAAGGCTGCAGACCCCCTTCTTCTATGGTCTAGTCGGCTGCAAAGAGAGCCTGAGGGAGGGGAAGAGACTGCTGGCTTTCACCTGTTGCGGCGCAGACCTGTTGGGAATTGCCTCCTTGTCACGATCCCCCCCCTGGCCACGGTACCGTTCAACGGTAAAACATGGCGCTGATTGCCTGCTCGCTGCTGGGGGGTGATGCTCCGGTCTCGCCCGCTGCCCGCTTCGCCCTCCCTCTACCAGACTCCAGCTCCCCAGTGCCGTCCCGGATTGCTGCCGTTGGGGGGACGCAGCTTCCGCTGACATACGGCTCCGTTCTGGCTGCCCTGCGGGACTTTCGTCTGCAATTGTGTGTCGGCTTGCAAACGCTGAGTGAGCGGTTCGACTCTACACTGTCTGCTGCGGGCCGTGAGCGCCCCGTTTGTGATCAACAAGACGTGAGTCTGCCAGTGCTGTGGTCCTCCTGCGGGGAAGCAACGACTGGGTATAACGGTGCTACACTGGTGTCTGCATTTGGCTTTCCCGGCGCTCAGGATCAATCGCTCTCCTGCTCAATGGCAGATACTTTGTTTCCCCGGTCATTGCTGCCTGCTTTGTTGTTGCCTGCCTCACCGTGCCCGCAGGAGTTTCCAGCTGAACTACACCTGGCGACCTCGAGGAACTGTTCACGGTGGCCTACGACTCCTTTTATGTGGAACTCATGTACTTTACAAGCCAGGTCTGGATTTTATATGGTGTGCAAGGGGACCTCAATAGATGATCGGCGGCCATTTTGTGACTCTACTTCTCCATCTTCTCCCAAGTGGCCATATTGTCTTTGTCTGTTCGGGATGCGGGGCATTCACGAGGGGGCGGGTCTAATCGTACGCCCGCGATCGGGCCAGGGCTAGATTACTTTCTATCATCATGGCTTCACGGCCGGGCTGGACTGGGACTGGAATTGTCTACTTATGTTGTGCGCACTCGTCGCGATCTGTCTGCCTTCATTTCCGTGGTGTTATATGCTATCTTCCCACGACCGCCTTTGGGTGCAGTGGGGTTTCAGTGTGTGGAGGCTTGGTTGGCCGGTGGTGTCGGGCGCTCCTGAGGATACGTGGGCTCCTCCCCGCCTCCTTTCTTCTTTCTTCTCTTAGTTTCTTTACTCTATTCCTACTTTCTCTCTCGTCTATATTTCGGGTTCATTGGGCGACAGGCACTATGCTGGGGGGGGGGTAGGCCATAGCCTCCGCATTGGTGTAGGGTGGGGGGGTAATTTACTGTTTCTTTTTTAGTTCTATGGGCCTCTTTCTTTCATGTCTCTGCGCTATACTTGTTTCGATTCGGGGTCCGGGTGTGGGGTGGATTGAGTGGGGGCGGCTTTTAGGGGGTGCGTATTTACTACTGTGATGATCCTGTTATCTAATTGCATCGCCTTACTGTATGAGATTTTCTATGGCTGTTTTAATGATGCTGCTGCTCTCCAGTGTATGAAGCCGACTTGCGGACTCGAATCTCCTTGTTTCTATCCTTTACTGACTTTTTTCCCGAAAAATTTTTTTTTGAAAACCTTAAAATTAACCTTCACTTCTCCTTCCCCCGGTGTCAAGGATCCCTCCAGTGTATGAATCCTGAATCGTTGCTAATCTTGACCTTGACGCACAGGGGATGTATTGTTTGTCTCTGTGCTCAACCGTATTGTGGCCGGCCTGATGGTTGTAGGCCCGTATTTGTTCTTTTACTATGCACAAATAAAGGTTTTAAAAAAAAAAAAATAATAATAATTCTAAGAACCACATAAACATCCACTCATTCACCAACAGTCCTGTACAGTCACTCATTCGTGTACTCACACATCATATGTACACATACACCAATACATCCTGTTACACAATGCCACTCATCCACAGAGTTACTGACACACATAGTCACTCATGCTAATAAAGAATCAAACATACATTTACTTGCATATACAGTTATACACACACCACCACACTTACTTCTACAGAAACTTACACATACTTAGTCTTTTAAACAATCACTTATAGAAACACATACTTATTCATACGGGAACTCTTTCAATCTCTCACTCTCACATATACTCACTTATATACACCAATAGTCACGTATACTAGTTTAAAACATATGTAGTTACTCATAAAGACACTATTGAGACAGCCATTCACTCACTAACACACCCATGCACACACTCATCCACCCATACAGTCCTGCACACATGCTGTCTTCAACACATACAAACAGTGAGTCACTCATTCATGCACCTATGCACTACGTAATACCCCCCACCGAACCATATAGACACTGATACTCAAAAAACCAACTAATAACCTATATAGACACTCATGTAGCTACTCACCAACCCATGCAGCCACTTATACACAAAGTGAGAGACTGATACAGATATTTACATATTTAAACATTACTCACTAAGCCATGTATTCACTAAGATACACTTAATCAGTCAGTTACACAATCAATTTTTAAAAAACAAATCATCCATTTAGACACTTATATACCCATTTATTCTTCCATCGACCTTGAGATATACATATATAAAACATATTTAATTTTCAGAAAAACACACATTCACTGGATGATGTCATCAGTGATGTCATCAGTGATGTCATTTGAGATGTCATCAGTGATGTCATGAGTGATGTCACTGACCATGTCATGAGTGATGTAATATGTGATGTCATCAGCAGTGCATTGCGGGCGCGCGAGTTATAGTTAGCTTAACTAACTATAACGGGAAAATTTCATTGGTTTTTTACGAGTGAAATGTCCAGCTAACTATAACGTGTGTGAAACCTATGGTTTTTTCACTGAATTTGCAAGGTTTTTTAAAAGCTAATTCCTAACTATAACATGTGTGAAACCTATGGTTTTTTCAGTGAATATATATATATATATATATATATATATATATATATATATATATATATATATATATATATATATATATATATATATATATATATATATTACCTACTGGCAGTCGCCAGTAGGTAGTTATAGTTAGGACCACGTTTCCATAGGAAATCCGCAACATTCTATTTTGAATAACTTTGGCGCCGGTCGACGAATCCTCGCAAATTTTTCAAAATAGGTGGGGCGCTATGCTCCGCTCCTACCCTGAAAGTCTCGGGGGGATTCGTCAAGCGGCGGCTGAGATAAAAGGGGGGTCCCAAAACGCGTTTTTCCCATGCATTTTTCCATAGGACCTTTAGACACAGCTACAGCCCGAACGGCTGAACAGAATTACTTGAAATTTGGCAGAGAGGTAGTCCTCAGGTCAAGGAAGTGCCTTTTGTAGGTTTGGTGTAAATCTGTTCAGTAGATTCTGAGAAAATAGCCTTTAAATCAATATATATATCTGTGGCAGCTTACGGTGCACTTACGGTGCGCTTACCGTAAGCTTACCGTACGCGTACGGTGGCGTGCGCGAGCGCGATTTTGATTGGCTCTTAGATCTTAGTAAACATTCGAATCGGTCGAAACCAGGAAGCGGCGGCCGCCATTTTCTCTCTCGCTCTCTGAGTTGGGCAGCAAAAACGAAGCCAAAAAATGTCTAAAGAGGCAGTTTCTTGAGATCCTAACCAACCAGCATTGATATAGGGGTCCCCAAACAACCCCCAAGCCCAAAAAAAAAAATGGTTTTTTTTCGGAAAATCGCCGATTACGCTTACCGTACGCGTACGGTAAAAAAATGTAAAAAAAAAAATTAAACACACTCTCCCCACCCCGTGTGCAAATTATGCATGGCTTATTAGATATGTGAAATTAACAAAGAATAAATTTCACAAAGATGCGCATAATATGTCCCCCATGTGCGCACGGTGCGCGAAGCGCATCGTGCGTACATGGCCCATCCCGCATAATGTGGGCACGCGGTGCGCGCAGCGCACCGCGTGACCACCGTGCGTGCACGGCACTAACTGCGTAAAGTGGGCGCGCGGTGCGCGAAGCGCACCGCGTGCGCACGGAACGAACTGCGTTAACTGGGCGCGCACGCCAAGAATGGCGTAAAGTAACTTAGCATTTAAAAAACCGTACAAATTCACTGAAAAAACCATAGGTTTCACACACGTTATAGTTAGGAATTAGCATTTAAAAAACCTTGCAAATTCACTGAAAAAACCATAGGTTTCACACATGTTATAGTTAGCTGTACATTTCACTCGTAAAAAACCAATGAAATTCCCCCGTTATAGTTAGTGCAGGCAACTATAACTCACGCGACCGCAATCTTCTGCTGATGACATATGTGTCTTTATGAAAAAAAAATATTTGTAATATATGTATAGCTAAAATTTAATGGAAGAACACATGGGCAAATAATTGTCTAAATACAGTATTACCATCAGCAGAGGATTGCGGTCGCGTGAGTTATAGTTGCCTGCACTAACTATAACGGGGGAATTTCATTGGTTTTTTACGAGTGAAATGTACAGCTAACTATAACATGTGTGAAACCTATGGTTTTTTCAGTGAATATATATATATATATGTATTACCTTCTGGCGGTCGCCAGTAGGTACTTCTATTTAGGACCTAGTCTCCATAGGAAAAGTGTTTTTTGTTTTCCCAATAACTTTAGCGCCGTATGATGAATCTTCGCAAAATTTTCAAAACTAGTGGGGCACTCCGGTCAGCTCCTGTCTTGAAAGTTTCAGGGTGATTCATCAAGTGGGGGCCGAGAAAAAAGGGGGGTCCCAAAACATGTTTTCTCCATGTTATTTTCCATAGGAATATTTAGACACAGCTACAGCCCGAACTACTGAACGGAATTACACCAAATTTGGCAAAAAGGTAGCCCTCGGTTCAGAAAGAGCCCTTTTTGTTAAATCGTGTAAATCCGTTCAGTAATTCCTGAGAAATTTAAAAAAAAGATATCGGAAAATGAATTTCCCATAGGAAACTTTAGCCAAGGCTACAGCCCGAACTGCTGAACGGAATTACACCAAATTTGGCAAAAAGGTAGTGCTTGGTTCAGAAAACAACCTTTTTTTAAAATGGTGTAAATCCGTTCAGTAGTTGCTGAGGAATTAAAAAAATAAAAGTTTTGATATCTGGACGGAGCTTAAGTCCCGAGCACGAGCTTGCCTCTGATTGGCTGCCAACACTTCAAACCAGGAAGTGTTTGTTAATCTTGTGCTTCCGAGGAGTGAAAATCAAAAAGGTGAGACAAAGATTTAAAAAACATGAAAAGAGGGCAGGGTAAAAACACCCTGACCACCCAGGCCTGCTCAGGGGGTCCCACAAGGACACCAGGTCGCAAAAAAGCATTTAAAAAAAAATGTTTGTGCGGGGTCGCGCCAGGTGCACGAATCCGCCGAAAATATTTAAAAAAAGAAGCGGCTGCTGGCTGTGCTCTATTCATATATGGGGTTGGGAGGGGGCTGGTGCCTGCCATGAACCGCTCCCAAGAGTTGCACGTGAGGATCATGGGCAGAACAAGTACAGTGATGCTGCTGGACGGCTCTCTGCACCCGCCCCTCTCCCTGCCTGCTCACTAGCGTTTCATGCCAGACACAAGCAGTTTATTCAGCCCGATGCATTTTGATACATGTAGTTCTGCATTTCTCAGTATAAATGCATGGCTACAGGTCACGGAAAGCAGCATAACATTTGTGCTGGCTAATGTACAGTGCACCCCCGGAATGGCCCGCACTAGACTTGTTACCCAGCGCCGCCTATGCTCTCGCAATGCTATGGCCGGATACCTGGGTCGGCCTCTGGCCGCCTTGCATTCTCTTATGGACGCTCCGCAAGGAGGGGTGCAGCAAGGGAGGAGGTCTGAGTCCTCAGCGGGGTTTATATCCAGGGGTATTTAAATGTCTCTCTCCGCCGGCCCTTTCTTCAGCCTCTTAGTGACTCACGAAGGACCTCGCATCTCTCTCTGTAACACGTGCAGCAAGCCAGGTGTTTTAATATGTGAAACCGCACGCACTCACGCACGTATACATACACAAGCACGAGCACACACAAATCCATGTCTTCCTCCTTAGATACGTCTTTGTTTCCTCTCTCCCTTTCTTCTCTTGCTCACTTCCATTCTCTTCTAGAGCCCCTTTGTGGCCCCCTGACTCGTAGAACAAGTTTCCATGGCATACCCTGCCTTCCCCGATCTCCTTTACTTCCTCTCCCTTCTATCTCCTTCACGTTTGCTGTTTTTCTTTTGATTTCTTTCTTCACACAGCGCGTCTCCTCCTTTCTGTTCCCAATGTTAGCTTTGCCCTTTTGTTATTTGTTCTATTCCGCTTTGCTCTCTGCTGGTCTTGACTGTGCTTACTGTTCTGCTCTTCTCTGTGTTGTGCTGAACTGTTCTGTTTTGCAATATCCTATCCAGTAGTGTGATGCCCTGTTCTGTTGTGCACTGATCTGGGCTGCACTGCTCTGTTCTGCCCTGTTCTGCACTGTCCTTTCCAGGTCTGTGCTGCCCTGTCCTGTTTTGCAATGTTCTGTTCTGTCCAGTTGAATGCTGCCCTGTTTTGTTCTGGGATAAAATGTTTAAAAAAAACGAAGCGGCTGCTGCTGTGCTCTATTCATACATATTGCTATATTTGGTATATTGGCACTTTCCATGCTTCCAGTCCTCTAACCACCTACACACTTGTCTTTCACACCTTCAATTACCCAGGCAGTACCTATACACTCCAGCAATCACTCTGTCACTCCCCATGCACTCCTCTAGTCAGCCATCCAGCACCATGCACTAATCCAAACACTGTGCCAAAACCCAAACACTTATAAATTGACCCAGGCACTCTCCTTGCAGTACTCTAATCATTCAGTCAGTACCCAAGTACTCATGCAATGACCCAGGCCTTAACACATGCACTGCTACAAACTCTTGTCCACTACACATGCAGTCCTCTAACCACCTACACACTTGTCTTTCACACCTTCAATTACCCAGGCAGTACCTATACACTCCAGCAATCACCCTGTCACTCCCCATGCACTCCTCTAGTCAGTCATCCAGCACCATGTACTAATCCAAACACTGCGCCAAAACCCAAACACTTATAAATTCACCCAGGCACTCTCCTTGCAGTATTCTAATCATTCAGTCAGTACCCAAGTACTCATGCAATGACCTAGGCCTTAACACATGCACTGCTACAAACTCTTATCCACTACGCATGCAGTCCTCTAACCACTTACACACTTCTCTTTCACACCTTCAATCACCCAGGCAGTATGTTTACACTCCAGCAATCACCCTGTCACTTCCCATGCACACCTCCAGTCAGCCATCCAGCACCATGTACTAATCCAAACACTGCGCCAAAACCCAAACACTTATAAATTCAACCAGGCACTCTCCTTGCAGTACTCTAAACATTCAGTCAGTACCCAAGTACTTATGCAATGACCCATGCCTTAACACATGCACTGCTACAAACCCCTGTCCACTACGCATGCAATCCTCTAACCACCTACACACTTGTCTTTCACACCTACAATTACCCAAGCAGTACCCATACACTCCAGCAATCACCCTGTGACTCCCCATGCACTCCTCCAGTCAGCCATCCAGCACCATGTACTAATCGATTCACTATGTCAAAACCCAACCACTTATAAATTCACCCAGGCCCACTCCTTGCATTACTCTAATCATTCAGTCAGTATCCAAGTACTCATGCAATGACCCAGGCCTTAATACATGCCCTTCTAATAACCCCTGTCCACTATGCATGCAGTCCTCTAACCACCTACACACTTTTCTTTCACACCTTCAATTACCCAGGCAGTACCTATACACCCCAGCAATCAGCCTGTCACTCCCCATGCACTCCTCCAGTCAGCCATCCAGCACCATGTACTAATCCAAACACTGCGCCAAAACCCAAACACTTATAAATCCACCCAGGCACTCTCCTTGCAGTACTCTATTCATTCAGTCAGTACACAAGTACTCATGCAATGACTCAGGCTTTAACACAAGCACTGCTACAAACCCCTCTCCAATACGCATGCAGTCCTCTAACCACCTACACACTTGTCTTTCACTCCTTCAATTACCCAGGCAGTACCTATACACTCCAGAAATCACCCTGTAACTCCCCATGCACTCCTCCAGTCAGCCATCCACCACCATGTACTAATCCACACACTGCGCCAAAACCCAAACACCTATAAATTCACCTAGGTACTTTCCTGGCAGTACTCTAATCATTCAGTCAGTATCCAAGTACTCATGCAATGAACCAGGCCTTAACACAGGCACTGCTACAAACCCCTGTCCACTACGCATGCAGTCCTCTAACCACCTACACACTTTTCTTTCACACTTTCAATTATCCCCTTGCGGTACCTATACACTCCAGCTATCACCCTGTCACTCCCCATGCACTCCTCCAGTCAGCCATCCAGCACCATGTACTAATCAAAACACAGCGTCAAACCCCACACACTTATACATTCACCCAGGCACTCACCTTGCAGTACTCTAATCATTCAGTCAGTATCCAAGTACTCATGCAATGACCCAGACCTTAACACATGCGCTGCTACAAATCCCTGTCCACTACGCATGCAGTCCTCTAACCACCTCCACACTTTTCTTTCACACTTTTAATTATCCAGGCAGTACCTATACACTCCAGCAATCACCCTGTCACTCCCCAAGCACTCCTCCAGTCAGCCATCCAGCACCATGTACTAATCCAAACACTGCGCCAAAACCCAAACACTTATAAATTCACCCAGGCACTCTCCTTGCAGTACTCTAATCATTCAGTCAGTACCCAAGTACTCATGCAATGACTCAGGCCTTAACACAAGCACTGCTACAAACCCCTCTCCAGTATGCATGCAGTCCTCTAACCACCTACACACTTGTCTTTCACACCTTCAATTACCCATGCAGTACCTATACACTCCAGCAATCACCCTGTCACTCCCCATGCACTCCTCCATTCAACCATCCAGCACCATGTACTAATCCAAACACTGCGCAAAAACCCCAAAACTTATAAATTCACCCAGGCACTCTCTTTGCAGTACTCTAATCATTCAGTCAGTACCCAAGTACTCATGCAATGACCTAGGCCTTAACACATGCTCTGCTACCAACTCTTGTCCAGTACGCATGCAGTCCTCTAACCACCTACACACTTGTCTTTCACTCCTTCAATTACCCAGGCAGTACCTATACACTCCAGAAATCACCCTGTCACTCCCCATGCACTCCTCCAGTCAGCCATCCACCACCATGTACTAATCCAAACACTGCGCCAAAACCCAAACACTTATAAATTCAACCTCTCCTTGCAGTACTCTAATCATTCAGTCAGTTGCCGCTAACGTCATCTGGCAGCGCCCGGGTTCGATATAAGCTTCCCGAGGCCCCCGCAGCGCGGGACGCGCGTTTCAGCTTCAAAGCCCTGGTGCCACCAATTCCTACCTGCGAAGACCGCCGTGAGGGGAACGGCCCGACTGGAAGTTAACCTACAGGTGCCCTGCATCTTTAATCGCCGTGAGGTGAACGGCTTTCCAAACTTCATAACCCAGCGTCCTCCGCTCCGGGCGCTTGCCGCTAACGTCATCTGGCAGCGCCCGGGTTCGATATAAGCTTCCCGAGGCCCCCCCAGCGCGGGACGCGTGCGGGCGAAGCCCGGGCAAAGGGCGGGCCGTCTGTGGCCGTCAGGGGCCAAAGGAGGCCGGGCTGGGCCACGGATCTTGTTTTCCTGCACTGGATTTTGTCCCTGTTCTTAAGACATTGTTATTGTTGTTATTGGAGTACTCTTATTATTGGTCATTCTCTGTATTATGCTTGTTGGCTCTAGCGATATTATAGTCCTAAAACTTATCTAGAGAAGCTACTGTTGTTCCATTTAGTTTGTAGCTACTAATTGATGGTCTGACTATGTCCAAACTTAGGTCCTCAAAATCAGTGCCAACAAATGAAATGATGACATTGGATAACTACCTCATTAAGGCTGTCAGTAAGATAAATAAGGACAGGAGATTATCATTAACCAGGGCTAGCCCAGAAAGGTCACCTACAAGGGTAGACATGTCCACCACACTGTCACCCAATAATGGCTTGGTTAATTTGGGTAATGTTGAAACTTACAACGACGTATCCATGGAACAGCGGGAAATCTTACCTGATTCTATTTTAAGTCAGAGCCCGACAGCCCCCCTAACGCTCTCATCTACTCAGTCCCCAGTACGGAGAATGGTGCGTGCATGTAGGAAGGCCCCTGTTAAGAGGGCTGTTGGACGGAAGACCAAAAAGACAGCCATAACATCGGCTAGCAAGGGAGACACCCCTGAGTCTACAGATAACGCTGAGGGTAGTATCCTGCACTGTTCCCAGATTGATCTCCTGACAACTATCTTTGAGTCTAAATTAGAGGTATTGATTAGACCTTTGGTTGTAAAGTTAGAATTAGTTGCCCAAAAGGTCACAAGACTGGAAGGTTTATTACAGTCCCATATGACAAAGCCCTTTAACGGGGTCAGCCCCCAACCAGGCCTATTGGGTGTTGTGGGTAATGGTACAGAGGAACTGGTAGTACACGCACCAGCTAATACCAGGGTTAGTGACATGAGGGCCACTGCCCAGGCTCCACCAGTTATAAATACTCTAAATACCTTACCCTTGAATATACCAACAGCAGGAACTGTGAATGCACAAACATCAGAACAATCACAATTTGTACAAATAAACACTCAGAATAATGTAGCAGGGAGAGAACTTGCCGGTAGAAAAACTCTTAAGTGGAAGAACAGTGTTAATCTCCCACCAGACTGTGTTCCTAACACCATTGTATTAACGAATGTTCCGGAGATCGATCCCCGTCGCTCTGACCCCAGGCTAGAAACCTATGTTGCCCTAAAAAACAAAACGCTTGCCTGGCTAAATAAGAATTGTGGTTTTCCGTGCACCATGGCAGAAGATATATTATTTACCCGCAGAGTGAGTTGGATCGGTAATGGCAGAAAAAACATAAAAGGGGATTGCATTATTATAAATTTTAAATACCCACAACATGTGGCAACAGTCCTCCTTAGAGCTGCCTCTTTACCAACTCTGGAAAATTCGGTCTGTGTTAGACCCCTTGGTTTCTTTTATAATCATTTAGACAATACCCAATACCGATTAACTGTTCAGCAAAGGAACCCTGTAAACGACCATGGATGGGGGTCATCTGGTCATGTTTCGAACGTAGTTGTGAATACACCTTCCTTTGAAAACAATGGGGTCCTATATCGTCATCAGATACCTATTAGACAGTTGGACAACACTTTACCGCTTCATAATCGTTATACTGTCTTATCATCTTTGGAGGAAAATGACTGACTGTCTGTTGCTCCGGAGAACCTCATCCAGTCATCAGTACCGTCTCTTAAAATTGCTACATGGAACATTGCGGGCATAAAGAATAAAAGTGGGATTGCGGAATGGCTAATGTTTCTAAAATCCTTTGATATCATTGCCCTACAGGAAACCTGGGACCAGACGAACAGTTTCTCTTTGGATGGTTATTGCCATTTCTGCATCCCAGCAATTAGTAGTGTGGCAGGTAGGCCTAGGGGGGGCCTGCTAAGTTTATTTAAATTAGACATTAAAGGTACATTAACCCAGTGCCTGTCGGGATCGGAAAATTGTCTGATTGTCGAACTTTTAACCCTAGATAAGGCCATAATCCTCTTTGTTAATTTTTATAATGCTCATGCTAATGAATGCACCAGTCAAAATTTGGAAGTACTGGACAAATTTTTGTCAGTCTACAGTGTCAATGTAAGCACTTTTGAATTAATATTACTAGGGGACTTTAATATACACCCATGTACCCTTCCTTGTATCAGTCAGGAGGATGAAGGTCCCTCTCTCTCCTCGCCCGTTCATTTGGAACATACTAGATGTGGGGAGTATCTTCAAATTTTTCTTGCAAGATGGAATTTGTATGAATCAGGATGCGGGGAGGGGAAAAATAGATCCCCTACGTTTAAGGGAAAAGACACGGGCACTATTATAGATTATATTTTTGTGTCTTCTTTTTTGTTGAAAAATTTGTTAAATTATTATACAGAGGTATCAGTTTTTAGTGATCACAATCCTGTTCTACTTGTTGTGAGGCAATCAGACTTAATTTCTTTAAACACATTAAAAGCTAGAGGGGGTGTAAATCTCATGGTAAAAGACCAGAATCGTAGGCTGAAATGGGCAAAAATTGTCCCGGAAATCTTTCTTCAAGATGTTTTGTCAAGAGTAGAGGACGAAGTTACACTATGTTTAGCGAGTAGCTCACAACCCAATGATGTATTAATGGCATTTGATAATATCTGCATGGAAATTAATCTTGGTCTCCAGAACAAATCCAGGCAGAAGCCCCAAATGGGGAAAGGGTGGTTCGATAAGGATTGTTCAAAAGCTCATGGAGTACTACTAAAAGCATTGAAAGCCACTCCCAAAATCCGTGCAGAGATATTCAGCGCTAGGACTGTTTATAAAAAAACTATTTTAGAAAGAAAGAGGGTTTTGAAAGATAACGCTCTGGATCAACTCCTTGAACCAGAAACCCTAAAAAATAGTAGCCTCTTTTGGAAAATAATAAATCAGCCACTCTTCTCTGATGATACAAACACCCCCCTAGAGGCAAATATCCCAGACGAGGGATGGATCAAGCATTTTAGCCAGATATATCTAGAAACTAATAGTGTAGCCGAACATGATGGCATTTTAGAAGTTGATGAAGGGGAACTCTGTACTACTGATGCTGCCGTCACTTTTGATGTAGCAGATGTAGAAAGGTCTATCGGCCTAACCCTGAAAAATAAAGCTCCAGGCCCGGATGGTGTTCCAGGGGATGTCTTTAAAAGCGCTCCGAAATTCTGGAGCAAGGTTCTAGCTAATGTTTTTAATGCTCTCCCAAATGCTAAAATCCCAGATTCCTGGAAAAAATCTATTATCATACCGGTCTTTAAAAAGGGTAACAGGCAAGACCCATCCTGTTACAGACCTATTTCACTGATTGACACTTCGGTGAAAATATTGGGTAGGGTGATCTTAACAAAACTGAACGACTGGCTTGTAGATAAAGGGGTCCTGTCAAACGTTCAGTACGGTTTCAGACCAAAAAGGAGCACAATAGATCAAGGGCTTAATCTGTACCTACTAGTTGAAAAATATACGAGGGCTAAAGAGGGGTTCATGTACCTGGGGTTCATGGACCTCTCGTCAGCTTTTGACCTTGTAAATCGTTCCAAATTATGGAAAATTTTGCTTGATACTGGTCTGGATAGGGCCCTCGTTAGTCTTCTAGCAGACTTACATACAGATCTAATAGCCTCGGTTAGAGTAACCCCGGAGGGGCGCTGCACGAGCCACTTTAAGTCAGAAAGGGGAGTTAGGCAGGGGTGCATTTTGGCACCCCTCCTATTTACTGTTTACATAAATGCCCTGGAACCTACCCTAAAAGATGCAACTCGAGACATCCCACGTGTAGGAGATCTTGGAATTCCAGTTCTCCTATACGCTGATGATGCCGTTCTGCTTTCACGCACCGGGGTAGGCCTACAAAGATTATTGGATGTATTCGAGAAGTTTATGGGTTCCTTGGACCTAAAGATTAATGTTAAAAAATCTCAAATTATGAGAATGGGTAAGAGTAAAAATAGCAAGCTTTCCAAGATATTCACTTGTGGGAAGCAAGAGCTGTGCAGAGTAGCCACGTTTCCCTACTTGGGGAACACATTTGACGAAAGAGGCACGTGGGGTCCCCAGATAAAAAATAGAAATATTGCCCTGGCTAGATCATCTTCTGCCCTTCAGGGATTTAGTAAAAAATTAGGAGCAAGGCCAATAGCAACACTAATAAAAATTTACAAGGCGAAATGTCTTGCTGTCGCCACATATGGTAGTGCGATCTGGGGCTACTGTCATACGGAAAGTATACAGACCACTGAGAATAAATTCCTAAGATCTGTACTCTCGGTACCGCAGTCTTCTCCAACATATATCATCCATACAGAACTTGGAGTAGGATATATTTCAGACGTGATTAGAGTAGCCCCTGTTTTGGCCTGGATAAAGACCTGGCTGAACAAAGAAATCCCCCTGAATCACATTATTTTAAAAGATTGCTTACAGTTGGATAGAGCAAATAAAATACTGTGGCTAGCTTACATCAAAAATTGTTTGGTTAAGATAGGGAGACCAGAACTTTTCTCTTCCCCGGAATTGATAATTGCCAAAGATATTGGTCTGATTAAGGGGATGATGGGAGATCTGATAAGTTCAGAAAGGGAACAAGTAGAACTCGAGAAACCATCAGTCCGGTATAGTTTTATTCTGAACACTGGTGTGGGCCCTGAACTATATTTAACCATTGTAAACCAACCTTTTCATCGTTTTCTTTTAACCCGTTTTCGGTTTAATATGATCCACCTAATCCTTGGTCATTTTCCTATTTGGTGCACTCCCGAAAATGCTATGCCGTGTAAATGTGACAATTTTTCGATCCAGAACACAACGCACTTTCTGATGTTTTGTGATCATTACACGGCACCAAGGAAGAAATACCTGATTCCAATTCTAAAGGAGACAGGGTTCATACAGGTTAAACCTGCAATCCTGTTTTTGCAGCTTTTACAGACGCCTAGGATTATGTTTCATGTCGCTAGTTTTCTAGTGGGTGCTGTTAGGATTAAGAAAAGGATGTTGCCTAACAATTACACAAATAAGGTCTAAAAATGGTTAAATTGTAAATATTGTTCACAGGAACTGACTTCACCAGGAATCGTTGTTTATATATGTATATATATGTGATGTTAATAGATTGTTTTATTTCACTGACCTCTTTTTAAATATTTTTAATAATCGAGTCCTCTTTATGAAATGATGTTTGTATGAAATTGTTGTGTAGTGCTTTTATGTCTTTTTATGATATTTATTTACCGAAATAAAGTATTTTGACTGACTGACTGACTTGTCTTTCACACCTACAATTACTCAAGCAGCACCCATACACTCCAGCAATCACCCTGTGACTCCCCATGCACTCCTCCAGTCAGCCATCCAGTACCATGTACTAATCCATTCACTATGTCAAAACCCAACCACTTATAAATTCACCCAGGCACTCTCCTTGCAGTACTCTAATCATTCAGTCAGTATCCAAGTACTCATGCAATGCCCCAGGCCTTAATACATGCACTGCTACAAACCCCTGTCCACTATGCATGCAGTCCTCTAACCACCTAAACATGTTTCTTTCACACCTTCAATTACCCAGGCCTTACCTATACACTCCAGCAATCAGCCTGTCACTCCCCATGCACTCCTCCAGTCAGCCATCCAGCACCATGTACTAATCCAAACACTGCACCAAAACCCAAACACTTATAAATTCACCCAGGCACTCTTCTTGCAGTACTCTAATCATTCAGTCAGTACACAAGTACTCATGCAATGACTCTGGCCTTAATACAAGCACTGCTACAAACCCCTCTCCAGTACGCTTGCAGTCCTCTAACCACCTACACACTTGTCTTTCACACCTTCAATTACCCAGGCAGTACCTATACACTCCAGCAATCACCCTGTCACTCCCCATGCACTCCTCCAGTCAGCCATGCAGCACCATGTACTGATCCAAACACTGCGCCAAAACCCAAACACTTATAAATTCACCTAGGTACTTTCCTTGCAGTACTCTAATCATTCAGTCAGTATCCAAATCCTCATGCAATGACTCAGGCCTTAACACAAGCACGGCTACAAACCCCTCTCCAGTATGCATGCAGTCCTGTAACCACCTACACACTTTTCTTTCACACCTTCAATTACCCAGGCAGTACCTATACACTCCAGCAATTACCCTGTCACTCCCCATGCACTCCTCCAGTCAGCCATCCAGCAC
The DNA here is from genome assembly GCF_964204655.1 of Triturus cristatus. NCBI lineage: Eukaryota > Metazoa > Chordata > Amphibia > Caudata > Salamandridae > Triturus > Triturus cristatus. Next base: position 294,385,479 of record NC_140586.1, on the reverse strand, counting down.
CATGTACTAATCCAAACACTGCCCCAAACCCCAAACACTTATAAATTCACCCAGGCACTCTCCTTGCAGTACTCTAAAAATTCAGTCAGTACCCAAGTACTCATGCAATGACTCAGGCCTTAACACAAGCACTGCTACAAACCCCTCTCCATTACGCATGCAGTCCTCTATCCACATACACACTTGTTTTTCACACATTCAATTACCCAGGCAGTACCTATACACTCCAGCAATCACACTGTCACTCCCCATGCACTCCTCCACTCAGCCGTCCAGCACCATGTACTAATCCAAACACTGCGCCAAAACCAAAACACCTATAAATTCACCTAGGTGCTTTCCTTGCAGTACTCTAATCATTCAGTCAGTATCCAAGTACTCATGCAATGACCCAGGCCTTAACACATGCACTGCTACAAACCCCTGTCCACTACGCATGCAGTCCTCTAACCACCTACACACTGTTCTTTCACACCTTCAATTACGCAGGCAGTACCTATACACTCCAGCAATCACCCTGTCACTCCCCATGCACTCCTCCATTCAGCCATCCAGCACCATGTGCTAATCCAAACACTGCGCAAAAACCCCAAAAGTTATAAATTCACCCAGGCACTCTCCTTGCAGTACTCTAATCATTCAGTCAGTATCCAACTACTCATGCAATGACCTAGGCCTTAACATATGCACTGCTACAAACTCTTGTCCACTACGCATGCAGTCCTCTAACCACCTACACACTTCTCTTTCACACCTTCAATTACCCAGACAGTATGTTTACACTCCAGCAATCACCCTGTCACTTCCCATGCACACCTCCAGTCAGCCATCCAGCACCATGTGCTAATCCAAACACTGCGCCAAAACCCAACCACTTATAAATTCACCCAGGCACTCTCCTTGCAGTACTCTAATCATTCAGTCAGTACGCAAGTACTCATGCAATGACTCAGGCCTTAACACAAGCACTGCTACAAACCCCTCTCCAGTACGCATGCAGTCCTCTAACCACATACACACTTGTTTTTCACACCTTCAATTACCCAGGCAGTACCTATACACTCGAGCAATCACCCCGTCACTCCCCATGCACTCCTCCAGTCAGCCATCCAGCACCATGTACTAATCCAAACACTGCGCCAAACCCCAAACACTTATAAAATCACCCAGGCACTCTCCTTGCAGTACTCTAAAAATTCAGTCAGTACCCAAGTACTCATGCAATGACTCAGGCCATAACATAAGCACTGCTACAAACCCCTCTCCAGTACGCATGCAGTCCTCTAACCACATACACACTTGTTTTTCACACCTTCAATTACCCAGGCAGTACCTATACACTCGAGCAATCACCCCGCCACTCCCCATGCACTCCTCCACTCAGCCATCCAGTACCATGTACTAATCCAAACACTGCGCCAAACCAAAACACCTATAAATTCACCTAGGTGCTTTCCTTGCAGTTCTCTAATCATTCAGTCAGTATCCAAGTACTCATGCAATGACCCAGGCCTTAACACATGCACTGCTACAAACCCCTGTCCACTACGCGTGCTGTCCTCTAACCACCTATACACTTTTCTTTCACACCTTCAATTACGCAGGCAGTACCTATACACTCCAGCAATCACCCTGTCACTCCCCATGCACTCCTCCATTCAGCCATCCAGCACCATGTGCTAATCCAAACACTGCGCAAAAACCCCAAAAGTTATAAATTCACCCAGGCACTCTCCTTGCAGTACTCTAATCATTCAGTCAGTATCCAAGTACTCATGCAATGACCCAGGCCTTAACACATGCACTGCTACAAACCCCTGTCCACTACGCATGCAGTCCTCTAACCACCTACACACTTCTCTTTCACAGCTTCAATTACACAGACAGTATGTTTACACTCCAGCAATAACCCTGTCACTTCCCATGCACACCTCCAGTCAGCCATCCAGCACCATGTGCTAATCCAAACACTGCGCAAAACCCAACCACTTATAAATTCACTCAGGCACTCTCCTTGCAGTACTCTAATCATTCAGTCAGTACCCAAGTACTCATGCAATGACTCAGGCCTTAACACAAGCACTGCTACAACCCCCTCTCCAGTATGCATGCAGTCCTCTAACCAACTACACACTTGTCTTTCACACCTTCAATTACCCATGCAGTACCTATACACTCCAGCAATCACCCTGTCACTCCCCATGCACTCCTCCAGTCAGCCATCCAGCACCCTGTACTAATCCAAACACTGCGCCAAACCCCAAACACTTATAAAATCACCCAGGCACTCTCCTTGCAGTACTATAAAAATTCAGTCAGCAATGACTCAGGCCATAACATAAGCACTGCTACAAACCCCTCTCCAGTACGCATGCAGTCCTCTAACCACATACACACTTGTTTTTCACACCTTCAATTACCCAGGCAGTACCTATACACTCGAGCAATCACCCCGTCACTCCCCATGCACTCCTCCACTCAGCCGTCCAGCACCATGTACTAATCCAAACACTGCGCCAAACCAAAACACCTATAAATTCACCTAGGTGCTTTCCTTGCAGTACTCTAATCATTCAGTCAGTATCCAAGTACTCATGCAGTGACCCAGGCCTTAACACATGCACTGCTACATACCCCTGTCCACTACGCGTGCAGTCCTCTAACCACCTATACACTTTTCTTTCACACCTTCAATTACGCAGGCAGTACCTATACACTCCAGCAATCACCCTGTGACTCCCCATGCACTCCTCCAGTCAGCCATCCAGTACCATGTACTAATCCATTCACTATGTCAAAACCCAACCACTTATAAATTCACCCAGGCACTCTCCTTGCAGTACTCTAATCATTCAGTCAGTATCCAAGTACTCATGCAATGCCACAGGCCTTAATACATGCACTGCTACAAACCCCTGTCCACTATGCATGCAGTCCTCTAACCACCTAAACATGTTTCTTTCACACCTTCAATTACCCAGGCCTTACCTATACACTCCAGCAATCACCCTGTCACTCCCCATGCACTCCTCCAGTCAGCCATCCAGCACCATGTACTAATCCAAACACTGCACCAAAACCCAAACACTTATAAATTCACCCAGGCACTCTTCTTGCAGTACTCTAATCATTCAGTCAGTACACAAGTACTCATGCAATGACTCAGGCCTTAATACAAGCACTGCTACAAACCCCTCTCCAGTACGCATGCAGTCCTCTAACCACCTACACACTTGTCTTTCACACCTTCAATTACCCAGGCAGTACCTATACACTCCAGCAATCACCCTGTCACTCCCCATGCACTCCTCCAGTCAGCCATGCAGCACCATGTACTGATCCAAACACTGCGCCAAAACCCAAACACTTATAAATTCACCTAGGTACTTTCCTTGCAGTACTCTAATCATTCAGTCAGTATCCAAATCCTCATGCAATGACTCAGGCCTTAACATAAGCACGGCTACAAACCCCTCTCCAGTATGCATGCAGTCCTGTAACCACCTACACACTTTTCTTTCACACCTTCAATTACCCAGGCAGTACCTATACACTCCAGCAATTACCCTGTCACTCCCCATGCACTCCTCCAGTCAGCCATCCAGCACCATGTACTAATCCAAACACTGCCCCAAACCCCAAACACTTATAAATTCACCCAGGCACTCTCCTTGCAGTACTCTAAAAATTCAGTCAGTACCCAAGTACTCATGCAATGACTCAGGCCTTAACACAAGCACTGCTACAAACCCCTCTCCATTACGCATGCAGTCCTCTATCCACATACACACTTGTTTTTCACACATTCAATTACCCAGGCAGTACCTATACACTCCAGCAATCACACTGTCACTCCCCATGCACTCCTCCACTCAGCCGTCCAGCACCATGTACTAATCCAAACACTGCGCCAAAACCAAAACACCTATAGATTCACCTAGGTGCTTTCCTTGCAGTACTCTAATCATTCAGTCAGTATCCAAGTACTCATGCAATGACCCAGGCCTTAACACATGCACTGCTACAAACCCCTGTCCACTACGCATGCAGTCCTCTAACCATCTACACACTGTTCTTTCACACCTTCAATTACGCAGGCAGTACCTATACACTCCAGCAATCACCCTGTCACTCCCCATGCACTCCTTCATTCAGCCATCCAGCACCATGTGCTAATCCAAACACTGCGTAAAAACCCCAAAAGTTATAAATTCACCCAGGCACTCTCCTTGCAGTACTCTAATCATTCAGTCAGTATCCAAGTACTCATACAATGACCCAGGCCTTAACACATGCACTGCTACAAACCCCTGTCCACTACGCGTGCAGTCCTCTAACCACCTATACACTTTTCTTTCACACCTTCAATTACGCAGGCAGTACCTATTCACTCCAGCAATCACCCTGTCACTCCCCATGCACTCCTCCATTCAACCATCCAGCACCATGTACTAATCCAAACACTGCGCAAAACCCCCAAAACGTATAAATTCACCCAGGCACTCTCCTTGCAGTACTCTAATCATTCAGTCAGTACCCAAGTACTCATGCAATGACCTAGGCCTTAACACATGCACTGCTACAAACTCTTGTCCACTACGCATGCAGTCCTCTAACCACCTACACACTTCTCTTTCACACCTTCAATTACCCAGACAGTATGTTTACACTCCAGCAATCACCCTATCACTTCCCATGCACACCTCCAGTCAGCCATCCAGCACCATGTACTAATCCAAACACTGCGCCAAAACCCAAACACTTATAAATTCAACCAGGCACTCTCCTTGCAGTACTCTAATCATTCAGTCAGTACCCAAGTACTTATGCAATGACCCAGGCCTTAACACATGCACTGCTACAAACCCCTGTCCACTACGCATGCAATCCTTTAACCACCTACACACTTGTCTTTCACACCTACAATTACCCAAGCAGCACCCATACACTCCAGCAATCACCCTGTGACTCCCCATGCACTCCTCCAGTCAGCCATCCAGCACCATGTACTAATCCACTCACTATGTCAAAACCCAACCACTTATAAATTCACCCAGGCACTCTCCTTGCAGTACTCTAATCATTCAGTCATTATCCAAGTACTCATGCAATGCCCCAGGCCTTAATACATGCACTGCTACAATCCCCTGTCCACTATGCATGCAGTCCTCTAACCACCTAAACATGTTTCTTTCACACCTTCAATTACCCAGGCCTTACCTATACACTCCATCAATCACCCTGTCACTCCCCATGCACTCCTCCAGTCAGCCATCCAGCACCATGTACTAATCCAAACACTGCGCCAAAACGCAAACACTTAAAAATTCACCTAGGTACTTTCCTTGCAGTACTCTAATCATTCAGTCAGTACCCAAGTACTCATGCAATGACTGAGGCCTTAACACAAGCACTGCTACAAACCCTCTCCAGTATGCATGCAGTCCTGTAACCACCTACACACTTGTCTTTCACACCTTCAATTACCCAGGCAGTACCTATACACTCCAGCAATTACCCTGTCACTCCCCATGCACTCCTCCAGTCAGCCATCCAGCACCATGTACTAATCCAAACACTGCCCCAAACCCCAAACACTTATAAATTCACCCAGGCACTCTCCTTGCAGTACTCTAAAAATTCAGTCAGTACCCAAGTACTCATGCAATGACTCAGGCCTTAACACAAGCACTGCTACAAACCCCTCTCCATTACGCATGCAGTCCTCTATCCACATACACACTTGTTTTTCACACATTCAATTACCCAGGCAGTACCTATACACTCCAGCCATCACACTGTCACTCCCCATGCACTCCTCCACTCAGCCGTCCAGCACCATGTACTAATCCAAACACTGCGCCAAAACCAAAACACCTATAAATTCACCTAGGTGCTTTGCTTGCAGTACTCTAATCATTCAGTCAGTATCCAAGTACTCATGCAATGACCCAGGCCTTAATACATGCACTGCTACAATCCCCTGTCCACTATGCATGCAGTCCTCTAACCACCTAAACAAGTTTCTTTCACACCTTCAATTACCCAGGCCTTACCTGTACACTCCAGCAATCACCCTGTCACTCCCCATGCACTCCTCCAGTCAGCCATCCAGCACCATGTACTAATCCAAACACTGCGCCAAAACCCAAACACTTATAAATTCACCCAGGCACTCTCCTTGCAGTACTCTAATCATTCAGTCAGTCTCCAAGTACTCATGCAATGACTCAGGCCTTAACACATGCACTGCTACAAACCCCTGACCACTACGCATGCAGTCCTCTAACCACCTATACACTTTTCTTTCACACCTTCAATTACGCAGGCAGTACCTTTACAGTCCAGCAATCACCCTGTCACTCCCCATGCACTCCTTCATTCAGCCATCCAGCACCATGTACTAATCCAAACACTGCGCAAAAACCCCAAAACTTATAAATTCACCCAGGCACTCTCCTTGCAGTACTCTAATCATTCAGTCAGTACCGAAGTACTCATGCAATGACCTAGGCCTTAACATATGCACTGCTACAAACTCTTGTCCACTACGCATGCAGTCCTCTAACCACCTACACACTTCTCTTTCACACCTTCAATTACCCAGACAGTATGTTAACACTCCAGCAATCACCCTGTCACTTCCCATGCACACCTCCAGTCAGCCATCCAGCACCATGTGCTAATCCAAACACTGTGCCAAAACCCAACCACTTATAAATTCACTCAGGCACTCTCCTTGCAGTACTCTAATCATTCAGTCAGTACGCAAGTACTCATGCAATGACTCAGGCCTTAACACAAGCACTGCTACAAACCCCTCTCCAGTATGCATGCAGTCCTCTAACCAACTACACACTTGTCTTTCACACCTTCAATTACCCATGCAGTACCTATACACTCCAGCAATCACCCTGTCACTCCCCATGCACTCCTCCAGTCAGCCATCCAGCACCATGTACTAATCCAAACACTGCGCCAAACCCCAAACACTTATAAAATCACCCAGGCACTCTCCTTGCAGTACTATAAAAATTCAGTCAGCAATGACTCAGGCCATAACATAAGCACTGCTACAAACCCCTCTCCAGTACGCATGCAGTCCTCTAACCACATACACACTTGTTTTTCACACCTTCAATTACCCAGGCAGTATCTATACACTCGAGCAATCACCCCGTCACTCCCCATGCACTCCTCCACTCAGCCGTCCAGCACCATGTACTAATCCAAACACTGCGCCAAACCAAAACACCTATAAATTCACCTAGGTGCTTTCCTTGCAGTACTCTAATCATTCAGTCAGTATCCAAGTACTCATGCAATGACCCAGGCCTTAACACATGCACTGCTACAAACCCCTGTCCACTACGCGTGCAGTCCTCTAACCACCTATACACTTTTCTTTCACACCTTCAATTACGCAGGCAGTACCTATTCACTCCAGCAATCACCCTGTCACTCCCCATGCACTCCTCCATTCAACCATCCAGCACCATGTACTAATCTAAACACTGCGCAGAAACCCCAAAACTTATAAATTCACCCAGGCACTCTCTTTGCAGTACTCTAATCATTCAGTCAGTACCCAAGTACTTATGCAATGACCAAGCCTTAACACATGCACTGCTACAAACCCCTGTCCACTACGCATGCAATCCTTTAACCACCTACACACTTGTCTTTCACACCTACAATTACCCAAGCAGCACCCATAGACTCCAGCAATCACCCTGTGACTCCCCATGCACTCCTCCAGTCAGCCATCCAGCACCATGTACTAATCCATTCACTATGTCAAAACCCAACCACTTATAAATTCACCCAGGCACTCTCCTTGCAGTACTCTAATCATTCAGTCAGTATCCAAGTACTCATGCAATGCCCCAGGCCTTCATACATGCACTGCTACAATCCCCTGTCCACTATGCATGCAGTCCTCTAACCACCTAAACATGTTTCTTTCACACCTTCAATTACCCAGGCCTTACCTATACACTCCAGCAATCACCCTGTCACTCCCCATGCACTCCTCCAGTCAGCCATCCAGCACCATGTACTAATCCAAACACTGCGCCAAACCCCAAACACTTATAAATTCACCCAGGCACTCTCCTTGCAGTACTCTAAAAATTCAGTCAGTACCCAAGTACTCATGCAATGACTCAGGCCTTAACACAAGCACTGCTACAAACCCCTCTCCATTACGCATGCAGTCCTCTATACACATACACACTTGTTTTTCACACCTTCAATTACCCAGGCAGTACCTATACACTCCAGCAATCACCCTGTCACTCTCCATGCACTCCTCCACTCAGCCGTCCAGCACCATGTACTATTCCAAACGCTGCGCCAAAACTAAAACACCTATAAATTCACCTAGGTACTTATCTTGCAGTACTGTAATCATTCAGTCAGTATCCAAGTACTCATGCAATGACCCAGGCCTTAACACATGCACTGCTACAAACCCCTGTCCACTACGCATGCAGTCCTCTAACCACCTATACACTTTTCTTTCACACCTTCAATTACGCAGACAGTACCTATACACTCAAGCAATCACCCTGTCACTCCCCATGCACTCCTCCATTCAGCCATCGAGCACCATGTACTAATCCAAACACTGTGCAAAAACCCCAAAACGTATAAATTCACCCAGGCACTCTCCTTGCAGTACTCTAATCATTCAGTCTGTGCCCAAGTGCTTATGCAATGACCCAGGCCTTAACACATGCACTGCTACAAACCCCTGTCCACTACGCGTGCAGTCCTCTAACCACCTATACACTTTTCTTTCACACCTTCAATTACGCAGGCAGTACCTATTCACTCCAGCAATCACCCTGTCACTCCCCATGCACTCCTCCATTCAACCATCCAGCACCATGTACTAATCTAAACACTGCGCAGAAACCCCAAAACTTATAAATTCACCCAGGCACTCTCTTTGCAGTACTCTAATCATTCAGTCAGTACCCAAGTACTTATGCAATGACCCAGGCCTTAACACACGCACTGCTACAAACCCCTGTCCACTACGCATGCAATCCTTTAACCACCTACACACTTGTCCTTCACACCTACAATTACCCAAGCAGCACCCATAGACTCCAGCAATCACCCTGTGACTCCCCATGCACTCCTCCAGTCAGCCATCCAGCACCATGTACTAATCCATTCACTATGTCAAAACCCAACCACTTATAAATTCACCCAGGCACTCTCCTTGCAGTACTCTAATCATTCAGTCAGTATCCAAGTACTCATGCAATGCCCCAGGCCTTCATACATGCACTGCTACAATCCCCTGTCCACTATGCATGCAGTCCTCTAACCACCTAAACATGTTTCTTTCACACCTTCTATTACCCAGGCCTTACCTATACACTCCAGCAATCACCCTGTCACTCCCCATGCACTCCTCCAGTCAGCCATCCAGCACCATGTACTAATCCAAACACTGCGCCAAAACCCAAACACTTATAAATTCACCTAGGTACTTTCCTTGCAGTACTCTAATTATTCAGTCAGTTCCCAAGTACTCATGCAATGACTGAGGCCTTAACAGAAGCACTGCTACAGACCCCTCTCCAGTATGCATGCAGTCCTGTAACCACCTACACACTTGTCTTTCACACCTTCAATTACCCAGGCAGTACCGGTACACGCCAGCTATCACCCTGTCACTCCATATGTACTCCTCCAGTCAGCCATCCTGCACCATGTACTAATCGAAACACAGCGTCAAACCCCAAACACTTACAAATTCACCCAGGCACTCTCCTTGCAGTAGTCTAATCATTCGGTCAGTACCCAAGTACTCATGCAATGACTCAGGCCTTAACACAAGCACTGCTACAAACCCCTCTCCAGTATGCATGCAGTCCCGTAACCACATACACACTTGTCTTTCACACCTTCAATTACCCAGGCAGTACCTATACACTCCAGCAATCACCCTGTCACTCCCCATGCACTCCTCCAGTCAGCCATCCAGCACCATGTACTAATCCAAACACTGCGCCAAACCCCAAACACTTATAAATTCACCCAGGCACTCTCCTTGCAGTACTCTAAAAATTCAGTCAGTACCCAAGTACTCATGCAATGACTCAGGCCTTAACACAAGCACTGCTACAAACCCCTCTCCATTACGCATGCAGTCCTCTATCCACATACACACTTGTTTTTCACACCTTCAATTACCCAGGCAGTACCTATACACTCCAGCAATCACCCTGTCACTCTCCATGCACTCCTCCACTCAGCCGTCCAGCACCATGTACTATTCCAAACACTGCGCCAAAACTAAAACACCTATAAATTCACCTAGGTACTTATCTTGCAGTACTGTAATCATTCAGTCAGTATCCAAGTACTCATGCAATGACCCAGGCCTTAACACATGCACTGCTACAAACCCCTGTCCACTACGCATGCAGTCCTCTAACCACCTATACACTTTTCTTTCACACCTTCAATTACGCAGACAGTACCTATACACTCAAGCAATCACCCTGTCACTCCCCATGCACTCCTCCATTCAGCCATCGAGCACCATGTACTAATCCAAACACTGTGCAAAAACCCCAAAACGTATAAATTCACCCAGGCACTCTCCTTGCAGTACTCTAATCATTCAGTCAGTACCCAAGTGCTTATGCAATGACCCAGGCCTTAACACATGCACTGCTACAAACCCCTGTCCACTACGCATGCAATCCTCTAACCACCTACACACTTGTCTTTCACACCTACATTTACCCAAGCAGTACCCATACACTCCAGCAATCACCCTGTGACTCCCCATGCACTCCTCCAGTCAGCCATCCAGCACCATGTACTAATCCATTCACTATGTCAAAACCCAACCACTTATAAATTCACGCAGGCACTCTCCTTGCAGTACTCTAATCATTCAGTCAGTATCCAAGTACTCATGCAATGACACAGGCCTTAATACATACACTGCTACAAACCCCTATCCACCACGCATGCAATCCTCTAACCACCTACACACTTGTCTTTCACACCTACAATTACCCAAGCAGTACCCATACACTCCAGCAATCACCCTGTGACTCCCCATGCACTCCTCCAGTCAGCCATCCAGCACCATGTACTAATAAATTCACTATGTCAAACCCAAACACTTATAAATTCACCCAGGCACTCTCCTTGCAGTACTCTAATCATTCAGTCAGTACCTAAGTACTCATGCAATGACTCAGGCCTTAACACAAGCACTGCTACAAACCCCTCTCCAGTATGCATGCAGTTCTGTAACCACCTACACACTTGTCTTTCACACCTTCAATTACCCAGGCAGTACCTATAAACTCCAGCAATCACCCTGTCACTCCCCATGCACTCCTCCAGTCAGCCATCCAGCACCATGTACTAATCCAAACACTGCGCCAAACCCCAAACACTTATAAATTCACCCAGGCACTCTCCTTGCAGTACTCCAATAATTCAGTCAGTACCCAAGTACTCATGCAATTGCTCAGGCCTTAACACAAGCACTGCTACAAACCCCTCTCCAGTACGCATGCAGTCCTCTAACCACATACACACTTGTTTTTCACACCTTCAATTACCCAGGCAGTACCTATACACTCCAGCAATTACCCTGTCACTCCCCATGCACTCCTCCACCCAGACTTCCAGCACCATGTACTAATCCAAACACTGCGCCAAAACCAGAACACCTTTAAATTCACCTAGGTGCTTTCCTTGCAGTACTCTAATCATTCAGTCAGTATCCAAGTACTCATGCAATGACCCAGGTCTTAACACATGCACTGCTACAAACCCCTGTCCACTACGCATGCGGTCCTCTAACCACCTACACACTTTTCTTTCACACCTTCAATTACGCAGGTAGTACCTACACACTCTCGCAATCACCCTGTCACTCCCATGCACTCCTCCAGTCAGCCATCCAGCACCATGTACTAAGCCAAACACTGCGCAAAAACCCCAAAACTTATAAATTCACCCGGGCACACTCTTTGTAGTACTCTAATCATTCAGTCAGTACCCAAGTACTCATGCAGTGACCCAGGCCTTAACACGTGCACTGCTACAAACCCCTGTCAACTACGCATGCAGTCCGCTAACCACCTACACACTTGTCTTTCACACCTTCAATTACCCAGGCAGTACCTATACACTCCAGAAAACATCCTGTCACTCCCCATGCACTCCCCCAGTCAGCCATCCATCACCATGTACTAATCCAAACACTGCGCCAAAACTCCAAAACATATATAAATTCACCCAGGCACTCTCCTTGCAGTACTCTAATCATTCAGTCAGTACCCAAGTACTCATGCAGTGACCCAAAACTTAACAAATGTACTGCTACAAACACCTGTCCACTACGCCTTCAGTCCTCTAACCACCTACCACTTGTCTTCACACCTTCAATTACCCAGGCAGTACCTATACACTCCAGCAATCACCCTGTCAATCCCCATGCACTCCGCCAGTCAGCCATCCAGCACCATGTACTAATCCAAACACTTTGCCAAAGCCCAATCACTTATAAATTCACCCAGTCACTCTCCTTGCAGTAGTCTAATCATTAAATCAGTACCCAAGTACTCAAGCAATGACCCAGGCCTTAACACATGCACTGCTACAAACCCATGGCCACTGTGCATGCAATCCTCTAACCACCTACACACTTGTCTTTCACACCTACAATTACCCAAGCAGTACCCATACACTCCAGCAATCACCGTGTGACTCCCCATGCACTCCTCCAGTGAGCCATCCAACACCATGTACTAGTTCAAACACTGCGCCAAAATCCAAACACTTATAAATTCACCTAGGCACTCTCCTTGCAGCACTCTAATCATTCAGTCATTACCCAAGTACTCATGCAATGACCCAGGCCTTAACACAAGCACTGCTACAAACCCCTCTCCAGTATGCATGCAGTCCTCTAACCACCTACACACTTGTCTTTCACACCTTCAATTACCCAGGCAGTACCTATACACTTCAGCAATCACCCTGTCACTCCCCATGCACTCCTCCAGTCAGCTATCCAGCACCATGTACTAATCCAAACACTGCGCCAAACCCCAAACACTTATAAATTCACCCAGGCACTCTCCTTGCAGTACTCTAATCATTCAGTCATTACCCAAGTACTCATGCACTGACTCAGTCCATAATACATGCACTGCTAGTACTCATGCAGTGACCCAGGCCTTAACACATGCACTGCTAGAAACCCCTGCCCACTATGCATGCAGTCCTCTTACCACCTACACACGTTTCTCTCACACCTTCAATTACCCAGGCAGTACCTATACACTCCAGCAATCACCCATGCACTCCTCCAGTCAGCCATCCAGCACCATGTACTAATCCAAACACTGCGCCAAAACCCAAACACTTATAAATTCACCCAGGCACTCTCCTTGCAGTACTCTTATCATTCAGTCATTACCCAAGTACTCATGCAATGACTCAGGCCTTAACACAAGCACTGCTACAAACCCCTCTCCAGTATGCATGCAGTCCTCTAACCACCTACACACTTGTCTTTCACACCTTCAATTACCCAGGCAGTACCTATACACTCCAGCAATCACCCTGTCACTCCCCATGCACTCCTCCAGTCAGCTATCCAGCTCCATGTACTAATCCAAACACTGCGCCAAAACCAAAACTCCTATAAATTCACCTAGGTGCTTTCCTTGCAGTACTCTAATCATTCAGGCAGTATCCAAGTACTCATGCAATGACCCAGGCCTTAACACATACACTGCTACAAACCCCTGTCCACTATGCATGCAGTCCTCTAACCACCTATACACTTTTCTTTCACACCTTCATTTACCCAGGCAGTACCCATACACTCCAGCAATCACCCCGTCACTCCCCATGCATTCCTCCGTTCAGCCATCCAGCACCATGTACTAATCCAAACAATGCGCAAAAAACCCAAAACTTATAAATTCACCCAGGCACTCTCCTTGCAGTACTCTAATCATTCAGTCAGTACCCAAGTACTCATGCAATGACCTAGGCCTTAACACATGCACTGCTACAAACTCTTGTCCACTACGCATGCAGTCCTCTAACCTCCTACACACTTTTCTTTCACACCTACAATTACCCAAGCGGTACCCATACACTCCAGCAATCACCCTGTGACTCCCCATGCACTCCTCCAGTCGGCCATCCAGCACCATGTACTAATCCAAACACTGCGCCAAAACCCAAACACTTATAAATTCACCCAGGCACTCTCCTTGCAGTACTCTAATCATTCAGTCAGTATCCAAGTACTCATGCAATGCCCCAGGCCTTAATACATGCACTGCTACAAACCCCTGTCCACTATGCATGCAGTCCTCTAACCACCTACACACGTTTCTTTCACACCTTCAATTACCCACGCAGTACCTATACACTCCAGCAATCACCCTGTCACTCCCTATGCACTCCTCCAGTCAGCCATCCAGCACCATGTACTAATCCAAACACTGCGCCAAAACCCAAACACTTATAAATTCACCCAGGCACTCTCCTTGCAGTACTCTAATCATTCAGTCAGTACACAAGTACTCATGCAATGACTCAGGCCTTAACACAAGCACTGCTACAAACCCCTCTCCAGTACGCATGCAGTCCTCTAACCACCTACACACTTGTCTTTCACACCTTCAATTACCCAGGCAGTACCTATACACTCCAGCAATGACCCTGTCACTCCCCATGCACTCCTCCAGTCAGCCATCCAGCAACATGTACTAATCCAAACACTGCGCCAAAACCCAAACACTTATGAATTCACCTAGGTACTTTCCTTGCAGTACTCTTATCATTCAGTCAGTATCTAAATACTCATGCAATGACCCAGGCCTTAACACATGCACTGCTACAAACCCCTGTCCACTACGCATGCAGTCCTCTAACCACCTACACACTTTTCTTTCACACTTTCAATTATCCCCTTGCAGTACCTATACACGCCAGCTATCACCCTGTCACTCCCCAAGCACTCCTCCAGTCAGCCATCCAGCACCATGTACTAATCCAAACACTGCGCCAAAACCCAAACACTTATAAATTCACCCAGGCACTCTCCTTGCAGTACTCTAATCATTCAGTCAGTACACAAGTACTCATGCAATGACTCATGCCTCAACACAAGCACTGCTACAAACCCCTCTCCAGTATGCATGCAGTCCTCTCACCACATACACACTTGTTTTTCACACCCTCAATTACCCAGGCAGTACCTATACACTCCAGCAATCACCCTGTCACTCCCCATGCACTCCTCCACTCAGCCGTCCAGCACCATGTACTAATCCAAACACTGCGCCAAAACCCAAACACCTGTAAATTCACCCAGGTATTCTCTTTGCAGTACTCTAATCATTCAGTCATTACCCAATGTTAGACCTGGCACCTTGGCGTGAGTTTCCCTTCCACTTTTTTGATGGTGTGCCTCAACTGTTTTGCTGGTGTTGTCCGCTCAGGGCACTGCGCCACGGCTAATCCGTGCCGCAGTGCAAGTGCTCCCTCGGTAAAGTGTACCTGTAATTGATGTTCATGATTGGTTTATTGGATTTACTGTCAGTCCCCAGTAAAGTGCACCAGGGGTGCCAGGGCTTGTGAATGCCAATGCTGCTGGTGGGCTTGCAGCGCTGGTTGCGCCACCCACAGAAAGCAGCCTTGTAAAATGTGTCTAGGGTCTGCCACCGCAGACCCTGCGTGCAGTCTGGGACTGTCGCGCTGACTGCGCAAGTGCCCCCACTTGCCAGTCCCTAAACCTTCCCTTACCTACATATTAGCCACCCCTCTGGTAGGCCCAAGGGCAGGGTGCATTGTAGGCATAAGGTAGGACATGCCCTGATGTGTGTGGCATGTCTTAGTAGTGCATTACAGCCATTTTCGTTTTTCACTATTGAAGGCTACCTGCTCTCCATAGGCCAGAATGGGCTGCTGGAGTCACGGCACGTTGTGACCCCAGCGGACTCAGAGAGCATGGTAGAATGTCAAGTTTAGTATGCCTGAACTCAGAATAACAAAATACTTCTTGTAGTCAAGTTTATTTTAATATCCTGGGTTTGTAAATACTACTTTTAGAAAGTTAGTATTTACTGACCTGGCCATTTCAGTCCGCCTCTGCTGTGTGTGTGTGTTCTGCCTAGCAACAGTAAGGAGCAGGGTTGGGGAATCCCCAGAGACAGGTTGGCTGCCAGGTGGTGGGTAGAGAGATGACACCAGGATGGGTGGGAGGAGTACACCTTGACTCTTGAATAGACCTATGCTCTGCCCCCACAAAGCCGGCGCCGCCCCTGTGGAGCGGCTGATGTCTCTGCCCTGCTGCTGAAAGGAAAGAGCAGAGTCACCATAACAAAGTGCTCCAGAACTGGACTGGGCCAGGCCCAGGCCCCCTGGCGCTAAGGAACAAAAGAATCACGGTATAAAAGTAGGAGCCTGGCTCCTAAGAAATCAGAATCCTGTTTTACCACAAAGAACCTCTGCCCGACTAGAAGGAGAAGAAGACGCTGGAGGAGCTGGCCTGCTGCTTGCCTTGCTGAGAAAGGAGAGGAAGAGACTTGCTGAAAAGACTTTGCTACTTTGTGCTTGAACATTCTCCAAGGGCTTGATCTGAGCTTGCCCCCTGAACTGAACCCCAGGACCAGTGGGTTCTCTGTGCTTTTGCTCGTCCTCCAATTCGAGCCGTGTGTGCATCCCGCTGGAAAGAGACTGCGCCCCTCATCGCCCCTCCTAGGGCCGTGACACTCAGGAGCTTGCCTGCCTCAACCCCGTGAGAGCCCCGCTCCGTCCGGAGCCGCTCTCTGTCCCCGGGCTAGGTTGCCTGCACCCCTGTCACCGCCTGCCACTGGAGCGCGCTGAAAGCGCTGTCACCCCTCCCGCCGGAATCCTTCCAACGATCATGATCTTCGCCGGGTCACCAGCTGCACGGACCGTGCCCTGTGACCCCGCTTTGTTATCCTTGGAACACCCCCAGGCCGCGCCGCCCCCGCTGTGGAGACCCCCCTGCACCGCTAAGGGTCGCTGGCCGTGCCTGCCTACTTGCCCACACCCGCTGATTGAGGACCCAAGAACACTTCCCAAGCTGAGAGTCGCACCGACCTGTGCCGAACCTCCACATCACTAAAGGAGTTCCAGTATCGGGCTCGGGGCCCGCACCGCCTTATTTCCCCGTTATCCTCACCGCACCGCACGCCCGTCTCACCTCCCGCCGCCCCCGAGCTGCCGGGAAGAGCTGTGCACGGTGCAGGCGCGCCCACGACAGATGCGTGAGCCTCGGTAGGCCTGAAGTAAGTCAAGACTGGAATCCCTCAAGTGACATTGGTAAAAGACTAAAGAAGTACCCGCTTAAAGAACTGCTTGTCTGCTTTATAACCTGGTGGCATCCAAACAACGTTACTAGTCTTGTGATAAGTCTGCATATTGAGATAACTATTTTTATATAAAGGAGCGTATTTTCACATACCTAAGCCTGGTGTCCGTTTCTGGGGGGATTGATGTGTTTACTGTGTGTGTGATTATAATTGCTTAACCAACAACGCCTGAAGAATCGCCTTGGCTGCTCACGCCACGCACCTAGAGGGTGAGCAAGGGTCATTCCAAAAGGGGTTATCCTTTGCCCTGACGTGGAGGAGAGGGTCCCTGCTTCACACAAGGACATCCTTGCGCCAATCAGATCCCCGACTCTAACATCCAAGTACTCATGCAATGACTCAGGCCTTAACACAATCACTGCTACAAACCCCTCTCCAGTATGCATGCAGTCCTCTAACCACCTACACACTTGTCTTTCACACCTTCAATTACCCAGGCAGTACCTATACACTCCAGCAATCACCGTGTCACTCCCCATGCACTCCTCCAGTCAGCCATCCAGCACCATGTACTAATCCAAACACTACGCCAAACCCCAAACACTTATAAATTCACCCAGGCACGCTCCTTGCAGCACTCTAAAAATGCAGTCAGTACCCAAGTACTCATGCAATGACTCAGGCCATAACATAAGCACTGCTACAAACCCCTCTCCAGTACGCATGCAGTCCTCTAACCACCTACACACTTTTCTTTCTCACTTTCAATTATCCTCTTGCAGTACCTATACACGCCAGCTATCACCCTGTCACTCCCCATGCACTCCTCCAGTCAGCCATCCAGCACCATGTACTAATCGAAACACAGCGTCAAACCCCAAACACTTATAAATTCACCCAGGCACTCTCCTTGCAGTACTCTAATCATTGATGTCAGATACCCTTTAGGCCATCATGCCTCAATCTGCCCCAACCAGGATAAATCACTAGGTTTTCGCTTCCATGGTAGAGAGGTTGTTAAATTTGACTCCCGGGGTGGCAATAGGGAGTTAAGACTACGCCAATGCGAGGCCCGATGGATCCTTAAATTACGGGCAGTGGAATGTGGGATCAATGTCGATCACGAATTGCATTACTTTCTCCATGACTAAATGTATTTTGTGCTGTGTCTAACCTTCATTCTTGTTTATAACAACATGTCTCACGTATACCAACCTGTATAGGAATATGGATATATGTACTTATTGACAGTAACTGTTTACAGGCATCATTATATTGTCATACTTATTTTGCCTCTGTTGATGTGCATCCTTAGGTCTCGTGAATGGCAGTGATAGACCCAATGTACTGATTTGTGCAACAGAACCTGATATGTTAAGTGTTCTCTTGGCCTCTTTTGATCTCACTGTCCTTCCACAGAGTATAAACATCATCTTGTTCCTACCTATGCTTTTTACTTTTATCTCTATTCTATTTTCCTTTTTTCCCGGATTCCTTGGCGCATCTTGATTGTGGGAAATATGACTCCTACCTATTGATTACATTAGAGATAATGCCCCCCCTTGTCATAATATGGTAAAAAGTAGCATGTACTTGAGACGTGATCGGCCGATCACGTTTCTGAGAAGTCTTAATCTATATACTTACTAACCGGGAAATAGCTTGAGCACCAGGAATCACTGGTGATCCTGACAACGGTTCATCTGAATTGATGTTGATACAATGCGGTTTAAGTTTCTGAGATAGGCGATACTTCACACGATTACCTTGATTCGGGGTATAGTGGTTTAATCTGGGAATTGATATACTCAAGTCCTCTTTAGACTATGATATGTACCCAGGAAACCACACAGGTTGATACTTATACACTACAAGATGGCGACCAGTATAGATGTCCCAATGACTGGTCCCTTTTGAGGATATGACGGAACTATGCTTTATGGATTGGCAAGAATATGCGTTTTTAAAAAACAAAAAAGTAACTTGATTGGTTGTTACTTGATTAGGAATTAGTATGTCAACTTTAAGGATTGTATTCCATTCACAATACCGATATTGTCAAGCGTCTCCATTAGTTTCGATATATACTTTTTGTAATTTAATGTGGGGCTTTTGCATCATTTAAGATGGCGGCCAGTGCAGACGCTGCAAAGACTGGTCCTTCCTCTAATCACTAGACGGAGCCGTCCGCGATTTGATTGGCGTGCACACGGATAAATTGGAACCTAAGGTGGCGCCTGGGTTGACACTTATATTGAATACTGGTGGCGATCGGAGCACTCTCCCTTCCCCTTCCTTTCGGTTCTTAGGTGAGTACTTCGAAATATCTGTTTGCTGGTGCTGATGTACACTAGAGTACTGTATTGATATAGTGGGAACCGGTAGTATTTTTTGGCCTACTTTGCGTCTGTTTGTAGCCAATTATTGGGCTCAGTTTTTAACTAGTAACGGCGCGCAACATTATATTTCACGTAAATTGTCTGTTTGTAGCCAATTATTGGGCTCAGTTTTTAACTAGTAATGGCGCGCAACATTATATTTCACATAAATTGTTATCACTGGATTATGATTTATATAGATTTTCAATGGAGCTAATAGTCGACGCTTCGTATCAGTGGAATACATGTTTTAGATATATTCGTTTCAATGAATCTCCGCTTTACACAGATTGGATAGTGCTTTTAGTAGTTGCTTGACCTATTTGTTTGGTCTTTCATTTTTAGATACGTTAACCTCCCCTTTCATCTGATACTTTGATCGGGATTGAGAAAGTGTTTAAAGGTAACATTTTAATATTTGTAATACATCTGTTAACCGATATACAGAGTGGTCTATACCCTTTGAGAATATCGCTTTCTAATAGGTATTGGTCTAGTAAGAAAGGCTTTAATTTGACCCTTTTTACTTTGTTCTCCATTTTATTGTTACTTTCCATATATAGGGAGTACAATGCCTCGATAGAAAGGGCTTTCCTTTATGCGATGTTACTTAGGGATTTTGTGGTCTTTGTCTTGGATTGTGCTTTGTCTAGTGTGGAGTAGGACACAAGCTGATGTCCTTCCTTATCCTCTCCCTTTTAGATATATATTTTTTGTACACACGCGATCGAAAGTGTATGGACCCACATTAAAAATACATTATAGATGTGGCGGATCAACAAACATATACTGT
Organism: Triturus cristatus; assembly: GCF_964204655.1. Lineage (NCBI taxonomy): Eukaryota > Metazoa > Chordata > Amphibia > Caudata > Salamandridae > Triturus > Triturus cristatus. The sequence goes on along the minus strand of NC_140586.1, from coordinate 294,364,951 downwards.
GGATGTGATTAACTTTTATGGTGAGTAAACGTTTAAAGATTTTTCTTGGGATGTGATTGGATATCCTATGTTATATACTTTTTATGACACACCAGACATAGTTGGGCCTCCTTTCTAACTTCACCATGTTGGGAACCAAATATAGGTGTAGTAGGGAGTTGCTTTTCTTCTCTTAAAAGGTGATCCTCTGTTGTGAGCGTTTTTTCTTGGTTACGGGTGTGGCTTAGCACCTTCATTTTTTGGTTTTTTTCACTGGGTGGATATCTTTTTGCTCTTCTCAATTTATGGTCTTTTACTTTTGCTATCTGAATTACATCATACTAATGGTCTATTTCTACTTATAGTTGAATTTTGTGAGAAATGTAACTAGAAGTGACTAAGATTCTGAATAGAACAATTTCCATTGTTATTGTTGTAGCCCTGAGTAAGTCGCCGGGCAACCTACACGAGACGAAACACGTGTTGGCTACTGTCCTTATCTTGGTGCTGTTAATGAGAACAAAGAAGACTAAGGGAAATAAAGAAGAAACCTTTTTGATTCACTGGACTCTGAACTATTCTTGTCACTCTCATTGAGAATTATTGCTTACTGGCTCAACTGCCTTGTTCTTGCTCGGGAACGTCTATTTGGTTTTCACTCCTCCAGTCAGTCATCCAGCACCATGTACTAATCCAAACACTGCACCAAACCCCAAACACTTATAAATTCACCCAGGCACTCTCCTTGCAGTACTCTAAAAATTCAGTCAGTACCCAAGTACTCATGCAATGACTCAGGCCTCAACACAAGCACTGCTACAAACCCCTCTCCAGTACGCATGCAGTCCTCTAACCACATACACACTTGTTTTTCACACCTTCAATTACCCAGGCAGTACCTATACACTCCAGCAATCACCCTGTCACTCCCCATGCACTCCTCCACTCAGCCGTCCAGCACGATGTACTAATCCAAACACTGCGCCAAAACCAAAACACCTATAAATTCACCTAGGCGCTTTCCTAGCAGTACTCTAATCATTCAGTCAGTATCCAAGTACTCATGCAATGACCCAGGCCTTAACACATGCACTGCTACAAACCCCTGTCCACTACGCATGCAGTCCTCTAACCACCTATACACTTTTCTTTCACACCTTCAATTACGCAGACAGTACCTATACACACAACCAATCACCCTGTCACTCCCCATGCACTCCTCCATTCAGCCATCCAGCACCATGTACTAATCCAAACACTGCGCAAAAACCCCAAAACTTATAAATTCACCCAGGCACTCTCCTTGCAGTACTCTAATCATTCAATCAGTACCCAAGTACTTATGCAGTGACCTAGGCCTTAACACATGCACTGCTACAAACTCTTGTCCACTACGCATGCAGTCCTCTAACCACCTACACACTTCTCTTTCACACCTTCAATTACCCAGACAGTATGTTTACACTCTGGCAATCAACCTGTCACTTCCCATGCACTCCTCCAGTCAGCCATCCAGCACCATGTACTAATCCAAACACTGTGCCAAAACCCAAACACTTATATATTCAACCAGGCACTCTCCTTGCAGTACTCTAATCATTCAGTCAGTACCCAAGTACTTATGCAATGACCCAGGCCTTAAGACATGCACTGCTACAAACCCGTGTCCACTACGCATGCAATCCTCTAACCACCTACACACTTGTCTTTCACACCTACAATTACCCAAGCAGTACCCATACACTCAAGCAATCACCCTGTGACTCCGCCTGCACTCCTGCAGTCAGCCATCCAGCACCATGTACTAATACATTCACAATGTCAAAACCCAAACACTTATAAATTCACCCAGGCACTCTCCTTGCAGTACTCTAATCATTAAGTCAGTACCCAAGTACTCATGCAATGACTCAGGCCTTAACACAAGCACTGCTACAAACCCCTCTCCAGTATGCATGCAGTCCTGTGCCCACCTACACACTTGTCTTTCACACCTTCAATTACCCAGGCAGTACCTATACACTCCAGCAACCACCCTGTCACTCCCCATGCACTCCTCCAGTCAGCCATCCAGCACCATGTACTAATCCAAACACTGCGCCAAACCCCAAACACTTATAAATTCACTCATGCACTCTCCTTGCAGTACTCTAAAAATTCAGTCAGTACCCAAGTACTTATGCAATTGCTCAGGCCTTAACACAAGCACTGCTACAAACCCCTCTCCAGTATGCATGCAGTCCTCTAACCACATACACACTTGTTTTTCACACCTTGATTTACCCAGGCAGTACCTATACACTCCAGCAATCACCCTGTCACTCCCCATGCACTCCTCCACCCAGCCGTCCAGCACCATGTACTAATCCAAAAACTGCGCCAAAACCAAAACACCTTAAACACCAGGCACTCTCCTTGCAGTACTCTAATCATTCAGTCAGTACCCAAGTACTCATGTAGTGACCCAAAACTTAACAAATGTACTGCTACAAATACCTGTCCACTATGCATTCAGTCCTCTAACCATCTACCACTTGTCTTTCACACCTTCAATTACCCAGGCAGTACCTATACACTCTAGCAATCACCCTGTCAATCCCCATGCACTCCGCCAGTCAGCCATCCAGCACCATGTACTAATCCAAACACTGCGCCAAAACCCAAACACTTATAAATTCACCCAGGCACTCTCCTTGCAGTACTCTAATCATTCAATCAGTACCCAAGTACTCAAGCAATGACCCAGGCCTTAACACATGCACTGCTACAAACCCCTGTCCACTGTGCATGCAATCCTCTAACCACCTACATATGTGTCTTTCACACCTTCAAGTACCCAAGCAGTACCCATACACTCCAGCAATCACCGTGTGACTCCCCATGCACTCCTCCAATGAGCCATCCAGCTCCATGTAGTAATCCAAACACTGCGCCAAACTCCAAACACTTATAAATTCACCTAGGCACTCTCCTTGCAGTACTCTAATCATTCAGTCAGTACCCAAGTACTCATGCAGTGAACCAGGCCTTAACACGTGCACTGCTACAATCCCCTGCCCACTTTGCATGCAGTCCTCTTACCACCTCCACACTTGTCTTTCTCACCTTCAATTACCCAGGCAGTACCTATACACTCCAGCAATCACCCTGTCACTCCCCAAGCACTCCTCCAGTCAGCCATCCAGCACCATGTACTAATCCAAACACTGCGCCAAAACCCAAACACTTATAAATTCACCCAGGCACTCTCCTTGCAGTACTCTAATCTTTCAATCAGTACCCAAGTACTCACGCAATGGCCCAGGCCTTAACACATGCACTGCTACAAACCCCTGTCCACTACGCATGCATTCCTCTAACCACCCACACACTTGTCTTTCACACCTTCAGTTACCCAGGCAGTACCTATACACTCCAGCAATCACCCTGTCACTCCCCATGAACTCCTCAAGTCAGCCATCCAGCACCATGTACTAATCCAAACACTGTGCCAAAACCCAAACACTTATAAATTCACCCAGGCACTCTCCTTGCAGTACTCTAATCATTCAGTCAGTACCCAAGTACTAATGCAGTGACCCACTTGCTCCTTTCTACTCTTCTCCTGCCTCTTTCTGCACCCCTGTTGCTTCATTCTGCACTTTCCATGCTTCTTTCTGCACCTGTCTTGCTTCTTCCTGCTCCCCCGTTGTCTCTTTATGTACCTCTTCTGTCTCTTTCTTGCCTTTTTCTACACCTCTCTTCCCTCTTTCTGCATGTCTGTTGCTTCTTTCTGCACCTTCTTTCTGCACCTCATTTGATTCTTTGTGTACCTCTGTTATCTCTTTCAGCACTCGTCTTCCCTCTTTCTGTACCTTTCATGCCTGTTTTTGCATATCACTTGCCTCTTTCTGCACTTTTCTTGCTTCTTTCTAGACCTCTATTGCTTCTTTCAGCATTTCTCTTGCCTCCTTCTGCACCTCTTAGTTAGAGGTAGTTTTAATCCCCTTGCCCTATTATGTACTAGGGCCATACAGGGGAGGTCATGCCAATCACAGGGGAACCCCAACACATATTGTACCCTAGTGTCTGTAGGTGTTTTCACTGTATTCTAAGTGTCTTTCAGCATAGCACTGGCTCCGGACCTGGTTAGTCAGAGTCAGTTATCGCCAATACCCGTCAGCAAAAAGTTTGGGGCACAGAATGACTTTGCAAAAAGGCCTCTTTCTGCTCCTCTGTTGGTTCTTTGTGCACATCTAATGCTTCTTTCTGTACCTTTCTTCGTCTTTCTGGACTTCTGTTTCCTCTTTCTGCATTTTTCTTGCTTCTTTCTGCGCCTTTCTTCCTCTTTCTGCACATGTCCTACCTTTGTAGGCATAATTTGAAATTAGCATTTAAAAATCCTTTGAATTTCACTGAAAAAAACACAGGTTTCAGGGACGGTATAGTTAGAAATTAGCATTTACAAAACCTTAGAAATCCACTGAAAAAACCATAGGTTTCAGGGATGTTATAGTTAGTTGGACATTTTACTCGTACAAAACCAGAGAAATTCAGTCGTTATAGTTAGTTCAGCTAACTATAACTCGCGCTCCCGCAATGCACTGCTGATTACGTCACATATTACATCATTCATGACATGGTCAGTGACATCACTGATGACATCACTGATGACATCTCAAATGACATCACTGACAACACGAGGATCGAAACGCGTAATGGCGGCGGTGCTGGGCATACAATAAAGAAGAAACAAGCATTTGCAATGCAATAGGTCTCGCATTAGAAAAAGTTTGAGCTTTTGGCGTAGCAAATAATAATGCAACACCAACATCTCTAATTTTCAGTAATGCGAGACCTATTGCATTGCAAATGCTTGTTTTCAACCGGAATGTTAATTTCCTATTTAAAGAATGGACAGATAAATAGCGAGCAAGGGAGGGAGCAAGATGATGGGAGAGAGTGGAGGAGGAATATAGGGAGAGGTAGAGGAAGAGGTGTGGGATAGGAATAGTGAAAGGGAGGAAAAGACCAAAGTAAACAGAACGCACCAACAGATAAAACCTGGGGTAGATGCTCACAAGCCACGTTATTTTGATAAAACATGATGTTTGCAGTATTATGGAAAACAAAAACTGCACAGATTGCGCATCGTGACGGAAAAGAGATGGTTCATGTGTATTTGGGGGCGAGATTGTTTATTTTTGGACGGAGTTGAGAGATGAGCTTGGAGTGTGATGAGAAATACTGGGGGGGATGTGGTTCCAAGGCTTATAAAACGTCAAGCAAACAAACTGAGCAGAAACATGAAGGAGCCAGCCATAGAAGGAAAATTATGGTTTAAAAGTACAGTACATTTATAGAAGGTGTACAGTGAAGGGACTTGCATTTGTCTCCCTGCCACGGAGATAGACGTTGTAAACACTGCAAAACGATGGCCCAGGAAAGCTGCCTACCCGGTAAACAAGCGCGGATGACGGGGAAAGTGGGGAAAGGGTTGTCAGCAGCACAGGGTAAGTGGTGAGAGGGAGGTGAAAGAAGGAACATGGTTAAACAAAAAAAAAGTACCTGAAACACAGCGTATGCAGAGGAGATACACTAACGAAGTTCAATGAATCTGTGCTTGGTCCATGTGCTGGAGAAGAAGCCGGAATTAACGCCTTACCTGCATTAATTAATTAGGAGGCAGTAAAGAACAAGCGTGCTCCGTGATCAAACAAAGCGCAGCAACTATGTAAATAGAACCTATGTGCGCCGCGGCCCATGAAGTGCACAGGAAGTTGGGGTGCGCCGCATTAGCAGGGTCGGCAGAGGCTTTTATGCACCCAAAGTCATGGCGCAGCATGTTAGCAGGGTCTGTCCCTGATTCATCAGGTTGAGTGTGCATGGGCTCTGAGCTTGCGGCGGCTTATCCAGAAGTAGAGCGGGGAGCAGCGCATACAAACACAACAAACAGTATGGCAGGTCTAGTGTGCATGGCATTCTATGCCCATGCTTTTGCAGGGCTGGCGTGGCTCTGAGGCAGCGGTGGCGGCCCTGAAGTACAAACACAACAAGGCGGAAGAGATGCCATGCATGAGTAAACCAAGAAAAACAAGACAAGCCCGGCGGAGCGTGGCGCGCGCGCTTGGTGGGGGCGGGGGAGCGCATTCCAGGCGGGGGAGCGGACCCTTTGAAGTGCGATGCCAAACGGATTGCATGACGGCACGATGCGCGTGATTGTGCGCGTGCTCGCCATGCAATCCGCTTTTCGGAGCACTTTTAAATGCCCCTTACTATAGTCTCGCCTTGCGATCGCTTACGCGATAGCAAGGCGAGACCTAAAAAAGCACTGCAACCTTGGGGTCGCTTCGTCTTTTCTACGATTGGAAGTCAGAGATGAGTTTACAGGATATATATATATATATATCAAACAGAAGATGCCTGCTGTGGGAAGATCACTCGCCAGGTAAGTTCATTGCCACAATCATTTATTGGAGGGCGCCAACAAGGAAAAAGCCAAGCATCACAGAAATCAGTCCATACTGCTGACGCGTTTCGTGATAACACACTTCTTCATGGGCAACGGACTTTGAAAGCGCAGGCGCTGCAATTTTCGGCATCAGTTTTTAGATTATAAACCACGCCCACAGGGCACGGCCACTCCCGTGGCTTCTTGGTCTTTGTAGTGCCTGCAATTTTCGGCATCAGTTTTTAGATTATAAACCACGCCCACAGGGCACGGCCACTCCCGTGGCTTCTTGGTCTTTGTAGTGCCTAATATTTCTCAAGTGAGCAGCGGTGCCTGTGCAAATTGTAAAACAGTTCAAATCCGCAGTGGGTTGTGATTCATGGCTCAAGTCCTCGCCAGCACTCTCATACCCCAACAAACCGGCTCCTGGCCCATAGGCAGCGGCGTAGTTCGACGTCACTGCTGGATTGCTGTGAAACACCGGGATACTCTCCGCGGCTCAGGCGGGGCCGCAAACAATCAAACAGAAGATGCCTGCTGTGGAAAGATCGCTCGCCAGGTAAGTTCATTGCCACAATCATTTATTGGAGGGCGCCAACAAAGAAAAGCCAAGCATCACAGAAATCAGTCCATACTGCCGACGCGTTTCGTGATAACACACTTCTTCATGGGCAACGGACTTTGAAAGCGCAGGCACTGCAATTTTCGGCATCAGTTTTTAGATTATAAACCACGCCCACAGGGCACGGCCACTCCCGTGGCTTCTTGGTCTTTGTAGTGCCTAATATTTCTCAAGTGAGCAGCGGTGCCTTTGCAAATTGTAAAACAGTTCAAATCCGCAGTGGGTTGTGATTCATAGCTCAAGTCCTCGCCAGCACTCTCATACCCCAACAAACCGGCTCCTGGCCCATAGGCAGCTGCGTAGTTCGACGTCACTGCTGGAGTGCTGTGAAACACCGGGATACTCTCCGCGGCTCAGGCGGGGCCGCAAACAATCGAACAGAAGATGCCTGCTGTGGAAAGATCACTCGCCAGGTAAGTTCATTGCCACAATCATTTATTGGAGGGCGCCAACAAGGAAAAAGCCAAGCATCACAGAAATCAGTCCATACTGCCGACGCGTTTCGTGATAACACACTTCTTCATGGGCAACTGACTTTGAAAGCGCAGGCACTGCTATTTTTGGCATCAGTTTTTAGATTATAAACCACGCCCACAGGGCGCGGCCACTCCCGTGGCTTCTTGGTCTTTGTAGTGCCTAATATTTCTCAAGTGAGCAGCGGTGCCTGTGCAAATTGTAAAACAGTTCAAATCCGCAGTGGGTTGTGATTCATGGCTCAAGTCCTCGCCAGCACTCTCGAGTGATCTTTCCACAGCAGGCATCTTCTGTTCGATTGTTTGCGGCCCCGCCTGAGCCGCGGAGAGTATCCCGGTGTTTCACAGCACTCCAGCAGCGATGTCGAACTACGCCGCTGCCTATGGGCCAGGAGCTGGTTTGTTGGGGTATGAGAGTGCTGGCGATATATATCTATATATATATATACATATATATATACACACACATATATGACTCAACAAACCCGTTTACAATAAATAAACAGGTCCCAACACGCTCGGGTTCTTCTTCTTCAGTTTATTGGTGCTTGGGGTGACGCTTTTCGACCGTCTCCGCCGTCTTTCTCACAACAAAGCCTGACGCTATTTTTTGCAATAAATACTTTCACAATCCTTAAAGTGACAGTGCAATATTGTTCGCAGTCTCACCAGCAATAAAGTTTTTCAATGTTTATAAAATCACACTGTTTACACAAAACCCTGAGCTTAATAAAACTTACAAAATCAAATTAAACTTATTATGATAATGTCATCATAGTACCTGACTTCATTTTAAAATAAAAATCGTGACTATCTAATATGTGCTTTAGCCTTATATGCATAATGTGATTTTATGACAATATGAGCAGTATTAGAAATACGGAGCTGTAAACCACTGAGCATCAAATTCATATAACTCAATTTAATTGGCCAATCCCCGCATTGACCATCTATTATGCAAGGATTAAAATGTCTAGTTCTCTTCCCAAAGGTTATGAAAGTGCTAGTGCCATTCATTATATCCTTATTTTCAAAGTGCATAGTGCCATTCAATCCCTCTCACATTTGACCCTTTTTGTTTGGTAATAAATGTAAACTTCTTCCTTAACAAGCCAGTGCTAAGTGCGTAACAACAACTGCTTTCCTACCATTCAAATACATGGCAACATTGGTCATGAAGCTATATTGCACATATAAATATTGCACCATTTACTCACAAATCTGCAACCTTTCTCCCTAAGTTTGAATGATTGCCTAAACATACTAATAAAGTACCTGAATCAGTATGTAAACATATACACATAAGTAAAGTGCAAACAGCAGATTATTGCATAGTAAAGTACAACATGAAAGCTGACATTGTATATATAACAAAAGTAAAGAAGAAATAAATGCCTCTTAGCTGACATAAATAAATTAATGTCCTATCCTAAAAAGGTGCCAAGTGCAAACTTCATATAGTTGTCAGAGATTTTTGGGCAAGTGCCCTAATGTGCAATGTACCTCCTACCTGTCCCCTTAGTCCGCTCTACTTGTTCACATTTGCATGTCTAAAGGGCCCTGTGCTCAAAGTAAAAAAAACATTACCTCTCTTCCCTTCAAATTATTCTCCGGATTAGTTTTCAGACTGTGTTCATTACATGAAAAACCTAAACTATAAATGAACATGTAGGTCCTCTTCAATACTGAGACCCATTGAGACCTTCGTGTTTAATCGTAAAATGTGTTTTGATTCCAATTGTCTCAAGCAATGTTCTCTGTTTCCTCCTCTACTGAGAATAGGTACTTGGTCTATAGCAAAATATTGCAAATTGTCCAAGTTACTATCATGTACTCTCTCAAAATGCCTTGCCACTGGATAAGTAGAGTCCTTGTTTACAATTGCTCTGATGTGTTGCAGTATTCTCAGGTGGACATTCAGTATAGTACTGCCTATGTACAACTTTTGGCAGCTACATCTTAAAACATACACTACATGATTACTTTTGCAGTGCAGAGGTTGTTGAATTGTCCACATCTGATCTGTCAATGGTATGGATAATTGCTTGATATTGACTTCATATTTGCAAGCCTTATATCTGTGGCATTTAGAAAAGCCCCCTCTGCTCGTCAGCCATGTTCCACCCTATCTTATTTATCGACTGCTAACTACAAGATCGTCCCTCATTGACCTCGCCCTTCAAAAAGTCATTAAGGGTTTCTTATTTATTTTTGCCTAATGACCGGGTCACTGTACAAAAGTTGCCAGTTCTTTTGAAATATCTGTCTCACTTCACCATGTTGAGTGTTACATCTAGTGATGAATTGTAGTTCTTGTTTGGAGTCATCCCGCATAATTTCCGTAAAGAGCAATTTAGCCCTTTCTTTACAATTTGCTTTGATCCTAGCTTCCCTCAGTACTTCCGTGTTGCAACCCCTTGCTGAGAATCTATGTTCCAAATCTTGCTGTGCAATATCTAATTGTGCTCTTTCACTGCAATTCCTTCGCATACTTAGGTTCTCAGCATAGGGGATGCTGTATTTCAGACTAGTGGGGTGAAAACTCTGGGCATGTAAAATTGTATTCCCTGCGGTGCTTTTCCTAAAAACGTTCCTGTGAAGTTTCCCTTGCTCAATGTTCCCTGCCAGATAATGAACAAGTCATTGATAAAACGTGACCAAGAAATAACATTCTCCAGCAGTTTTTCTGAGCATGTATTGGGTAGTACCTGCTCCTCCCACCAGCCCATGTGCAGATTCTCATAGCTGGGGGCGAAGCAGGTGCCGATTGCAGTCCCTCTTAGTTGACGGAAAAGATCTGAGCCAAATTGAAAAATGTTATTGTTGAGGGATCAGAGAATCATTTCCAAAATCATTTCCGTATGCTGTATAAAGTAAGGGGCCTGGAGCTTCATACATATATAGGGACAGTACCGCCATGCAAATAAGCAAAGGTCCGCGAGAGAAGTAAGTTTGCTTCGCTGCTTGGGTGGTTCAGGCGATTGAAGTAACCATGCGGTGTCCGAATCTGAGGCACACTGGAGGGCCTTAATTAGTCCCAAGATGATGTGTCAGGTAGTAACCCACTGGAGGGAAAAATGCGCAGTAATAACTACATGTCCTGGCATGCATCGTCGATGGAATTATAAAAAGGCACACCGGAAGCCAATTAAATTGTGAGCATGCAGGGGAAGATGTGGTGGCGATGGATTGACTGCTCCCTGACATGGCCTCTGAGGAAGAAGAACAATTACCTCAAAACGCGTGAGGCCAATGTGACAGATGATGTTGGAATAGGAAGCTGACCTGAAATGGAGTGCGACCTCATCTCTGGGTGAAATTGTGAAAACATATATATATATATATATATATATATATATATATATATATATATATATATATATATATATATATATATATATATATATATATATATATATATATATCGCAAAAATTCCTCTCGCTTCTCCCTCGATTCCTCAAAGGTTCGTCGCAGGTAAGGATCACAGCACCACGGGAGACTCTCAGATAGTATTTATTTTAACGCATAGTACACACAAGAGACGGTCTACGCGTTTCGGCACTTGGCCTTCGACTGGGCCATAGAGTCTCAGAGTATAGAGTGTCCATTTAAAGTGGTAGTGCAGATTTTTTCAATCAACAGTGAAGACATACTGGACATGTGATTGCATCGACAGTCTTTTTAAAGTAAAGAGTTAATTTGCCTCAATATATACTTGAATTAATCCATTGTTTCAGGCCATGATTTTGAAAAGGAAACAAATAATTACATGTTGCAATCGGTTTACAAAATTGATGTAAAGTAAATTCATCTTAATTTCATCTTAAGTTCGAAATCAAGGTAAAGTACCTATGATAACTCGGGAGAAATAGACAGCATAATCGTTTAAGAAGTGTCTCCAAATTAGTACTAGTTATAGCCCCGATTAATGTCCTAGTGAAGTACATAATATATTACATTGTGGGGGGTAAGGATGACACGTTTCTTTGTTAGATGTAAAAGGTTTCTTGGTCTGGCAAATTGCCTCCCGATATAAACCAATTGCAAGTGTTTATAATTGGTATGGTCTATCACAGAGAGAGATTGTAAGAGTAGAAGCAGTGTACAGTTCGAAGTTCAATACAGAAAGAATTAAAAATACAAAATACAAAAAACACAAAAAATGAGGTTCAAAATAAGTTGAACCTAGCAAGGGTCGTTATTCTTTTGGATGTCCATGTCCTTCTTTTGTTGAGGGGTTTCAGTAGTTTATAAATGAACATGTAGTTCAGCGTCCAAATTGTGACCCCATGGATTTTCCGTACCTATTGATAAAATCATTCTTGACTCCGCTCTTCTTAGCTCCAGGACTCTGTTACCTCCCCTCTCTTTCAGTTTGACGATTTTGATGCCAAAATATTTTAATTGATTGCAATCACAGGAGTGGAATTCAGAGAAGTGTTTTGCCTTAGGATATGTGAAGTCTCTGTTTTTGATGGCACGTAGATGTTGCAAGATGCAAAGTTCAACTTTATTAATGGTACTCCCTACGTATAGTTTTTTGCATGGACATTCCAAAATATAGATGGCAAATTTAGATTCACAGGTTATGTGGTCTTTAATCCTTTCTTCGTGACCATTCTGTAGTTGATAGGTGGTTGTATTTTTACCGTGTTCACATGCTTTGTACTTTGAGCACTTCCAGAAACCCGGAGTGTTCAGCCAGGATGTGGTTGTTACTGGTTTGAGTTCAAAGTGACTATGTGTCAATAAATCGCCCAAAGATGCGGTTTTTCTGTAAGTGATCCTTGGTCTCGAGGATAGGACTTTATTGACAGTTTCATCTAGCAACAATATTTCCCAGTGTTTCCGTACAATTCTTTTGAAGTCATTACTCTGATTATTGAAATCTACGATTAGCCTGGATAATGTTTCAGTTCCTTTGTTATTAGATCTGTGGCTTTCCAAATTAGTTTGTAAGAGGTCAGATCTATTCTTGGAACTGACTCTATTAACAGCAGTTGTAATGACGTCCAAGGGATATCCTCGTTGTAGGAAACGTTCACTCATTTCTTTTAGTTGTAGATTGAAGTCAGAGAGTTCGGAACAATTTCTTCTTGCTCGTAGCATATCCCCATAGGGGATGCTCCATTTCAATTTTTGTGGATGTCCGCTGTTTGCCTGGAGAATGCTGTTGCTGGCAGTAGGCTTTCTATGCACTCTGGTACAGATTTTTCCGTTTGTTATAAAGACTTCGACATCCAAAAATATGATGTTTGTGGCACTTATAGTGGAAGTGAAGGTTAATTTGTATTTATTGGTGTTAAGAGAGTCAAGGAAATTAGTGAGGCTGTTGTTGTTGCCTTCCCAAATGATAAAAAGGTCATCGATGTATCTAGACCAAGATCTTATATTCCTTGCTTTCTCTTCTTTCAAGACCTCCTTTTCCCATATGGCCATGAAGAGGTTAGCGTAAGTGGGGGCAAAAGAAGTCCCCATCGCAGTCCCTTGCTTTTGTAAGAAGAGATCCCCTCTGAAGAGGAAAACATTGTGTGTCAGGCAATATGTGAGCATTTGTAATAGCATGTCTGTATGTTCCAAAAAACAGATTGGTCTGGTGTCCAAGAACTGTTTCACTGCTGCTATTCCATCTGAGTGATGAATGGAGGTGTACAAAGATGATACGTCAATGGAGGCCATAATGTAGTTTTCTTTCCAATCCAGTTTGTCCATTTTTTGTAGAAAATCCATTGTGTCCCTCAGGTAAGATGGTAGAGCTGTGACGTAATTCATCAGGAAAATGTCAATGAATCGGGATGTAGATTCCAACAGAGAACCAATGGAACTAACAATGGGTCTGCCTGGTGGGTTGATGGTAGACTTGTGTATCTTCGGAAGAAAATAAATGGTTGCCGTTATGGGGTGATCTGTTTTCAAATATAGATACTCCTCTAAGTCAATAAGGTCTCTTTCTTTCCAAGCCAAAAGTTTTTGATGATATTCCTCCGTCCAGTTGGTGATGGGATTTGTTTTGAGCTTCTCATAATGTTCCCCAATATTTAGTTGTCTATAGGCTTCTTTGATATAGTCATAGCAGGTTTGGATAACAATATTCCCGCCTTTGTCGGAGGCCTTAATTATTATACTCTGGTCTTCTCTTAGTTCTTGTAATGCCTTATGTTCATCTGGTGTGAGATTCCATGTCTTTCTCTTTTTTGTTTTTTTCTTCTTTTTTGAAATCGACATGGGGTGATTAGTTGACATTTTATTAATTTCCTCCACCATGATTTCTTGGAATGTATCTATTTTGTTTCCTGGGGGAAATTGTGGGCAGAAGGTTGATCGAGTTTTGAGGCCACTGTTTCCACCTCTGTTGGTTTCATATCCCATTGTTAGGCAAAATTGTGGATCAGATACTTGGGAAGAGTCACTCATCTCTACATGTGTATTTGACACAGTTTGTAGTGAAGTTGCTGTTCTGAGAGCTGGAATATCTTTTATGCTTAAAGATGGAGTTATTTGACTTGTAAGTGTTGGGACTTTTTTTCTTCAAAGTATTTCTTAAGTTTGACTTTTCGGCAGAATTTGTAAAGGTCGATACGTATATTAGCCAGATCTATATCTTTGTTAGGACAAAATGATAATCCTTTGTTCAGCAGCGCGATTTGTGCTTTACTTAGGATTTTATTGGAGAAGTTAGTTTTTTGTGAGTCTCTTTTCAGTTTTGCTTTGTCCTTCCTCTTCCTTTCTTGGGTCTTGCCACCTCTTCTCGTTCTTCGTTTGGGGGTTGTGATCGTCCTCTTCCCCGTGATGATCCTCGACCTCTTCCTCTTTGTCGCGTGATCATTTGCATGAGGCGCATTTCCCCAGAAAAATCCAGACTTGAAGCGTTTTGTTCCTCATCTGCTGATCTCAATTCAGAGCTCTCAGCTGTTCCAGGTGTCTCATACCCACTGTGTTTGTCCATAACGACACGATTCCTGTATGTGTCGTATTTTCTGGCGAACGTATATATGCGGCCATTTGTGTAGTCCAGTCTGTCCCTGTTGAATTTACTGGCTTTGCGTTTTTCAACGTCATCTTCATGTTTATTTATTTTCTTTTCCATTGATTCTATTAGTTTTCCTGTTTCCTCATCCGAGGAGTATTGATTTAGCTCCTCCTCTAATTCTTTGATAATTTCAGCGATTTTTACCAGTTTTCTTTCCGCATGTGAGATTAGGGTAGTCATTAATCTGAAAGAGCATTCGTTGGTATCAATCTGCCATTGTTTGATTAAATCGGCGTCGAGATCATTGAGGGTGGGCATGATTAGGATCCTTAAACCTCTGGGGATTCTTTTAAATTCGATGTGTTTCTCCAGTGTTGTTTTTTCCCACCATTTATTAACCTCTTGAATGCGTGCTTGTTGTAGATCTCTTATGATGCAAGAAACAGTCCTTTTCTTTCTTTCTCCACTTGTCTCACCGGTTCTGATATTGTGTAAAGAATTAGAGTCATCATTCAGAAGATCACTTGCTCTCTGTGCTCTGTTTTTATTCCTTTCAACCATGATGGATTGTGGGTATCGTAGTTTATATTCGGTGAGTCGATGCTGATGTTAAGTTACTGTTTGCGTGTATGCCTCGATTGTTCCAGTTTTAGTTTATCAGGTGAGTGTCATCGTTACTTGACCAACGGGTAGTTGTGGTCAATTCAGGGAAAATTATCGTTGTTTGAAAAACGTGTGATAAGGTTTTGTAGAGTTGTTGCAAGGGACAATGCCAGTACGGGTCCAGGTAAAATCCGTTATGAAAAACTTAAACCCGACCCATTACATCAGAGCAGTGACAAGAAACGGGGTTTTGGAGTGTTGGGTACGCGGCGGCAGTGACCCGGAAACCGCTGCCGCGGAGTCTCGAGATGCTACCGAAGCCGCTTTCCTGCCTCTCTACTCACCCGGGGTTCTTGTGCTGTCCCGCCGCGTTCACTCAGTCCAGACGTGGAGTCCCGAGCAGTGGGCAAACAACAATCAGAAGCTTCGGCGATATTTCTTCTCCTTCTGGTTCAATATGGCTGTGTTAACTCGCCAAGAATGCTTCGCTTCCCAGGTGCACGTGAGGTGCAGGACAGCCACCGCACAATAATCGCGAAAATTCCTCTCGCTTCTCCCTCGATTCCTCAAAGGTTCGTCGCAGGTAAGGATCACAGCACCACGGGAGACACTCAGATAGTATTTATTTTAACGAAAACGAGGCATAGTACACACAAGAGACGGTCTACGCGTTTCGGCACTTGGCCTTCGACTGGACCATAGAGTCTCAGAGTCCAGAGTGTCCATTTAAAGTGGTAGTGCAGATTTTTTCAATAAACAGTGAAGACATACTGGACATGTGATTGCATCGACAGTCTTTTTAAAGAAAAGAGTTAATTTGCCTCAATATATACTTGAATTAATCCATTGTTTCAGGCCATGATTTTGAAAAGGAAACAAATAATTACATGTTGCAATCAGTTTACAAAATTGATGTAAAGTAAATTCATCTTAAGTTCATCTTAAGTTCCGTGAGAGAAGTAAGTTTGCTTCTCCGCTTGGGCGGTTCAGGCGATTGAAGTAACTATGTGGGGTCCGATTCTGAGGCACACTGGAGGGCCTTAATTAGTCCCAAGATGATGTGTCAGGTAGTAACCCACTGGAGGGAAAAATGCGCAGTAATAACTACATGTCCTGGCATGCATCGTCGATGGAATTATAAAAAGGCACACCGGAAGCCAATTAAATTGTGAGCATGCAGGGGAAGATGTGGTGGCGATGGATTGACTGCTCCCTGACATGGCCTCTGAGGAAGAAGAACAATTACCTCGAAACGCGTTAGGCCAATGGGACAGATGATGTTGGAATAGGAAGCTGACCTGAAACGGAGTGCGACCAGAAATTGTGAAAACATGTATATATATATATATATCCAATCATCGCTCCCACTGCACCTCCAGACCAGCGCACTCAAAAGACGGGTGCTTCAAAACGCGAAGGTGCGTTCGCGTTAATAAATGCACGCTCAATCCCAGTCACATCAAGAACTCGGGGAAGCACTCACGGGACACTTCTGCAGTTCTCAGGCCGTTTATTGCATAGCGAGCATGGAAAACATGACGCGTTTCGGCTATGCCTTAGTCTAATGTTTTACAAATTTCACGCCAAAGAAGCAGCATATTTCAATGAAACGTTACGTGGATCACATGACATCATTATTCATAGACATCATAGAAGGACAAACACATTAAAAGAATCACTGTTGGTAATTCATCGCCATTTTGGAATGTGAAAACAATTAGATAATATTACTAATTTCGCCGTGTATCGGCTTTCAAAATCAATTCCAAATTAGAAGTAAGGTTAAAAACTTCACACATATAGCCCTATATGGGCATGTGGTGTCCCTCACAAACAACAGAAATAAAGCCGTGTATCGGCACACCAATGTCACATGATAAATATCAAGGCAACATAAGGGTCATATAAATCACTTGACACGTTAGATAACAGTCAGTCTGTTACAATAACATCCTATCACTTGTCTTTCATCCGACATTCAAGTAAAATTTAAGAAAATCACGCCATGTATTGGCTAAGACCCCAACATTGTTGCTGACAATAAAAGGTATGATGATCCACACTTGCAATAACATCATTTAAAAAGATTTTTTCACAAAATGTCCAAAAGCTACCGTGCGTAGCCAACGCCACAAGTTCGATCACAGAATACCTTATGCTTACACTATGTTATGGATTACATTCTTCAATTACCTATCTGACCTATAATGTATAGATTGTTGCTACTTCTCAATCTCCAAGGTGAACTGACAGTTCCTCCCCCACATTCATCCCCAACGGATTCTTAGTTCCCAAATCGATAATATATCGTGATTCAAGCCTGCGAAGTCGTTTAATCCTGTCCCCTCCTCTGATATTTATTGGGACCTGGTCTAAAACATAATAGCGTAACAATTCCCTATTGCTATTATGCTTCTCAGCAAAATGCCTTGCCACGGGGTAGGTGACGTCGTTTTTGGCTATCGCTCGCATATGTTCTAAAATGCGAATCTTGGCACAATGAATCGTGCTGCCCACGTAGCGTAACCCACATGGGCATTCCAGGCAATAAACCACATAGTTGGTATTGCATGTAAGGAACTTTTTGATGGGCCGGGGGCTCTTTAGACCAGTGACCATATAGGTCAATGTTCTCTTGCTGCCAACGCACGCTTTACATTTAGCACAAGGGAAGAAACCTCTAAGATCCCTTAGGGTTCCCATCGCCTTCGGTCTAGTAGATAGGTGACTTTGTACCAAACTGTCCCTTAACGATCTGGCTTTTCTGAAGGTTACTAAAGGGGCAGAAGGGATGTCCGGACCAATAATGTGATCCGTTTTCAGGATATGCCAATTTTTTCTCATGATCATCTTTACTTGGTTGGCATCATTCGAGTAAGTTGTAACCATCCTAAATTTATTAGTACCTGACTCGTCCGTCTTGTTTCTCTTTCTGCCCTCTTTCTTCTGCTGGATGTCCCTATTCGGATCACCATCCAACAGGGTGGTTCTCGGTATATTCCTGACTTTTTGCAGTGTGGTTTCAAGAAATGATTTACCGTATCCCCTTGCAATGAATCTGCAGATACTTTCTCTTGCTGCATCCTCGAAATCATCTACTCTTGTACTGTTTCTCTTCAGACGTAAAAACTCACCATAAGGGATGTTTCTAACTAAACCAGGAAGATGATTGTTCCTGGCATGAAGAGTTGAGTTCCCAGCTGTGGGTTTCCGATATAAGGATACCGACAGTTGGTTGTTGATTACTCTGATCTTCAGATCAAGGAAATTAACAGTTTCAGAGCTAACCTCCCCACTGAATTCTAGATTAACAGTATTCCTGTTCAAGCTGTCAATCAAGGAAGAGGCTGTTTCAAAGGAGCCATCCCAGATAATACAGAGATCGTCGATATATCTATACCAACTTACGACCCTGTTAGAGTCAATCATGCCAGGTGTATTGGACACCTGCTCCTCCCACCAGCCCACGAACAAGTTCGCGTAACTGGGGGCAAAGCAGGTGCCCATCGCAGTGCCAGATCTCTGGTGGTAAAAGTCTTCACCAAAAACAAAAATGTTGTTTTTTAAGCAAAATTCAGTAAATTGGAGAATCATAGTGTTATGTTCCGTGAATTTTAAAGGCTTCTTCTTGAGAAAATGGGCTACAGCCTCCAAACCATGTTCGTGTCTTATCCTGGTGTACAGGCTGGTGATATCTAGCACAATAAGTTTATACTCAGGATTCCATTGCTGTTTTTCAATGCGCTTTAAGAAGTCTTGCGAGTCCTTAATGTACGCAGGTAAGGTTTGGACCAACGGAAAAAGAAAAGAGTCAACAAAAATAGATAAATGTTCAGTTAGCCCGCCCTGGGAGGAAACAATGGGTCTTCCTGGCGGATGATCTTTATCCTTATGGATTTTGGGTATGTGGTAAAACGTGGGGACAACTGGATTCAGGCAACGGAGGAACAGATATTCTTCCATGCTTAGCATTGATTTGTCAAGCCATGTTTTGATCATATCATGATACCTTCGGATACTGTCCAGATAGGTATCCTTGGAAATCTTTTCATAGTTCTCCGCGTCAGATAGTTGTCTCATCGCCTCCGTTTCGTAATTTTCTCTTGTTTGTAAAACCACATTACCCCCTTTGTCCGATGGTTTACAGATCACCATATGATCATTGCCCAGGTTGCTAATCGCTACGCGTTGCTCTTTCGTTATGTTTTGCTTAATATTAGAGTGTTGTAACTTTCCTCTTAGGGCCAAAAGATCTTTGTCAACTGCCTCAACAAACACGTCGATGGCATCCATGGGTAGCTGCGGTAGGAATTGTGAGGTAGGTTTAAAAACACTTATATCTCTCACCTGATTGAATCCCAAACGCATGGTTCTTTGTATTAAGTCAGTTCCCGGTATGTTATCTTCCTGACTTCGATCTGTATTGTCCGTATGCAATGACTCCATTGTTTCAAGGGCAGCTAAATCTTCGCCTGTCAAAATGTCAGCCACTCCTGGTCGACTTAAAGATTTTCTTGATTTCAAGGCATTAGGTTTCAACTTGAAATATTTATGAAGCTTGAATTTCCTTATCAGCTTGAAGAGGTCGATATGAGTCTGTGTATACTCCATTCTATTCGAGGGGCAAAAAGTTAAGCCTAGACTGAGAACTTGTTGTTCTGCAGGTGTGAGGGGTCTAGGTGTTAGGTTAATGATGGTAAGATTGTCTAATTCCATTTCTTCCCCCTTCTGTTGCGAGAGGCCCTGGTAGGAGCTTTTCGTCCTTCTTCTCCAGCCGCCCCGCCTTGTCTTTCTTTTTCTTTTTCCCCCTCCGGTGGTCTGCTTTTGCCCCCTCTCAGCCATGTCTGCCGAGCAAAGGCATGCTAGTAATATTGGTCAAATTCGCTTGGAGCGACAGAGATAAAGCCCTACTTGAAATTGAGAAAATGGAAATGGAGATCGATAAGGAGGAGGACAAAAAAAAGATAGAAGAACTTAAAGAACAAATGAAAAAACGACTTGTCAAATATGAAGCTAAAATAAAACTAAGGAAACAAGAAAAGTTCGAACGTGACGAGCGTGATTATGCCCTAGGAAGAGTCCTGACGTTCGCCAAGAAATTCGAGGGTCCACGCAAAGAGTTAAGGGCCAAAGGCAATGAACCTGATACCATCAGAATTGAAACATCGGAATCGGACCTTACGGGGGGTGAGTCTTCGGATGACACCGCTGGACACGCAAGACCTATGGCGACACCTTTTCAGGAGGAGTTCCGGATAATGCGGCAGACATGGCTGAGAGGGGGCAAAAGCAGACCACCGGAGGGGGAAAAAGAAAAAGAAAGACAAGGCGGGGCGGCTGGAGAAGAAGGACGAAAAGCTCCTACCAGGGCCTCTCGCAACAGAAGGGGGAAGAAATGGAATTAGACAATCTTACCATCATTAACCTAACACCTAGACCCCTCACACCTGCAGAACAACAAGTTCTCAGTCTAGGCTTAACTTTTTGCCCCTCGAATAGAATGGAGTATACACAGACTCGTATCGACCTCTTCAAGCTGATAAGGAAATTCAAGCTTCATAAATATTTCAAGTTGAAACCTAATGCCTTGAAATCAAGAAAATCTTTAAGTCGACCAGGAGTGGCTGACATTTTGACAGGCGAAGATTTAGCTGCCCTTGAAACAATGGAGTCATTGCATACGGACAATACAGATCGAAGTCAGGAAGATAACATACCGGGAACTGACTTAATACAAAGAACCATGCGTTTGGGATTCAATCAGGTGAGAGATATAAGTGTTTTTAAACCTACCTCACAATTCCTACCGCAGCTACCCATGGATGCCATCGACGTGTTTGCTGAGGCAGTTAACAAAGATCTTTTGGCCCTAAGAGGAAAGTTACAACACTCTAATATTAAGCAAAACATAACGAAAGAGCAACGCGTAGCGATTAGCAACCTGGGCAATGATCATATGGTGATCTGTAAACCATCGGACAAAGGGGGTAATGTGGTTTTACAAACAAGAGAAAATTACGAAACGGAGGCGATGAGACAACTATCTGACGCGGAGAACTATGAAAAGATTTCCAAGGATACCTATCTGGACAGTATCCGAAGGTATCATGATATGATCAAAACATGGCTTGACAAATCAATGCTAAGCATGGAAGAATATCTGTTCCTCCGTTGCCTGAATCCAGTTGTCCCCACGTTTTACCACATACCCAAAATCCATAAGGATAAAGATCATCCGCCAGGAAGACCCATTGTTTCCTCCCAGGGCGGGCTAACTGAACATTTATCTATTTTTGTTGACTCTTTTCTTTTTCCGTTGGTCCAAACCTTACCTGCGTACATTAAGGACTCGCAAGACTTCTTAAAGCGCATTGAAAAACAGCAATGGAATCCTGAGTATAAACTTATTGTGCTAGATATCACCAGCCTGTACACCAGGATAAGACACGAACATGGTTTGGAGGCTGTAGCCCATTTTCTCAAGAAGAAGCCTTTAAAATTCACGGAACATAACACTATGATTCTCCAATTTACTGAATTTTGCTTAAAAAACAACATTTTTGTTTTTGGTGAAGACTTTTACCACCAGAGATCTGGCACTGCGATGGGCACCTGCTTTGCCCCCAGTTACGCGAACTTGTTCCTGGGCTGGTGGGAGGAGCAGGTGTCCAATACACCTGGCATGATTGACTCTAACAGGGTCGTAAGTTGGTATAGATATATCGACGATCTCTGTATTATCTGGGATGGCTCCTTTGAAACAGCCTCTTCCTTGATTGACAGCTTGAACAGGAATACTGTTAATCTAGAATTCAGTGGGGAGGTTAGCTCTGAAACTGTTAATTTCCTTGATCTGAAGATCAGAGTAATCAACAACCAACTGTCGGTATCCTTATATCGGAAACCCACAGCTGGGAACTCAACTCTTCATGCCAGGAGCAATCATCTTCCTGGTTTAGTTAGAAACATCCCTTATGGTGAGTTTTTACGTCTGAAGAGAAACAGTACAAGAGTAGATGATTTCGAGGATGCAGCAAGAGAAAGTATCTGCAGATTCATTGCAAGGGGATACGGTAAATCATTTCTTGAAACCACACTGCAAAAAGTCAGGAATATACCGAGAACCACCCTGTTGGATGGTGATCCGAATAGGGACATCCAGCAGAAGAAAGAGGGCAGAAAGAGAAACAAGACGGACGAGTCAGGTACTAATAAATTTAGGATGGTTACAACTTACTCGAATGATGCCAACCAAGTAAAGATGATCATGAGAAAAAATTGGCATATCCTGAAAACGGATCACATTATTGGTCCGGACATCCCTTCTGCCCCTTTAGTAACCTTCAGAAAAGCCAGATCGTTAAGGGACAGTTTGGTACAAAGTCACCTATCTACTAGACCGAAGGCGATGGGAACTCTAAGGGATCTTAGAGGTTTCTTCCCTTGTGCTAAATGTAAAGCGTGCGTTGGCAGCAAGAGAACATTGACCTATATGGTCACTGGTCTAAAGAGCCCCCGGCCCATCAAAAAGTTCCTTACATGCAATACCAACTATGTGGTTTATTGCCTGGAATGCCCATGTGGGTTACGCTACGTGGGCAGCACGATTCATTGTGCCAAGATTCGCATTTTAGAACATATGCGAGCGATAGCCAAAAACGACGTCACCTACCCCGTGGCAAGGCATTTTGCTGAGAAGCATAATAGCAATAGGGAATTGTTACGCTATTATGTTTTAGACCAGGTCCCAATAAATATCAGAGGAGGGGACAGGATTAAACGACTTCGCAGGCTTGAATCACGATATATTATCGATTTGGGAACTAAGAATCCGTTGGGGATGAATGTGGGGGAGGAACTGTCAGTTCACCTTGGAGATTGAGAAGTAGCAACAATCTATACATTATAGGTCAGATAGGTAATTGAAGAATGTAATCCATAACATAGTGTAAGCATAAGGTATTCTGTGATCGAACTTGTGGTGTTGGCTACGCACGGTAGCTTTTGGACATTTTGTGAAAAAATCTTTTTAAATGATGTTATTGCAAGTGTGGATCATCATACCTTTTATTGTCAGCAACAATGTTGGGGTCTTAGCCAATACATGGCGTGATTTTCTTAAATTTTACTTGAATGTCGGATGAAAGACAAGTGATAGGATGTTATTGTAACAGACTGACTGTTATCTAACGTGTCAAGTGATTTATATGACCCTTATGTTGCCTTGATATTTATCATGTGACATTGGTGTGCCGATACACGGCTTTATTTCTGTTGTTTGTGAGGGACACCACATGCCCATATAGGGCTATATGTGTGAAGTTTTTAACCTTACTTCTAATTTGGAATTGATTTTGAAAGCCGATACACGGCGAAATTAGTAATATTATCTAATTGTTTTCACATTCCAAAATGGCGATGAATTACCAACAGTGATTCTTTTAATGTGTTTGTCCTTCTATGATGTCTATGAATAATGATGTCATGTGATCCACGTAACGTTTCATTGAAATATGCTGCTTCTTTGGCGTGAAATTTGTAAAACATTAGACTAAGGCATAGCCGAAACGCGTCATGTTTTCCATGCTCGCTATGCAATAAACGGCCTGAGAACTGCAGAAGTGTCCCGTGAGTGCTTCCCCGAGTTCTTGATGTGACTGGGATTGAGCGTGCATATATATATATATATATATATATATATATATATATATATATATATATATATATATATATATTAGATAGTTGGGACCGAGTTCCCATAGGAAATCTGAAAATTCTATTTTGAATAACTTTGGCGCCGGTTGACTTATCTTCGTGAATTTTTCAAAACTAATGGGGCGCTCCGCTCAGCTCCTACCCTGAAAGTCTCGGGGTGATTCGTCAAGCGGGGGCTGAGAAAAAAGGGGGGTCCCAAGACGCGTTTTCCCCATGCATTTTCCCATAGGACCTTTAGTCGAAGGTACAGCCCGAACGGCTGAACAGAATCACTTGAAATTTGGCAAAGAGGTAGTCCTCAGGTCAGGGATGTGCCTTTTGCATATATGGTGTCAATCTGTTCAGTAGTTCCTGAGAAAATTGCAGTTAAAAGTACATAAATATCTATATGCGCGCACCGTGCCGTACGCGAGCGTAATTCTGATTGGTGGTTAGATGTCAGTCAACATTCGAATCGGTCGAAATCAGGAAGTGTCAGATGCCATTTTGTGTGTGGCAGTGAAAAACAAAGGTGGAGAACGTGAAAAGGGGGCAGGGTAGAGAGTTCCTGACCCCCTAGCCTTTGTCAGGGGGTCCCTGAAGGACCCCGAAGGGTGAAAAAAACTTTTTTTTTTTTCAAAAAATCGCGGGGTGCGCGTACGGTGCACGCACGGTGCGCGCACGGTGAACCCTTAAAAAAAAAAACATTTTAAACGAGCCAATCCATATTACAGGATACAGTCAATCTATAACTATATACATAGGTAGTTTATTGTAAAATAAATATATGAAAAATATGATAATACATACATTAGCATTTAAAAAACCTTACAAATTCACTAAAAAACCATAGGTTTCACACACGTTATAGTTAGGAATTAGCATTTTAAAAACCTTGCAAATTCACTGAAAAAAACATAGGTTTCACACATGTTATAGTTAGCTGGACATTTCACTCGTAAAAAACCATTGAAATTCTCCCCTTATAGTTAGTTCAGCTAAATATAACTCGCGCGACCGCAATCCACTGCTGGTGATGTCACATATTACATCACTGTATTCACTAAGATACTGTTAATAAGTCAGTTATACAATTAATTTTACAAAAAAAAACATCCATTTAGACACTTATTTACCCATTTATTCTTCCATTAACCTTTAGATATACATATATAAAAAATATTTATTTTTCAGAAAGACACATATTCACTGGATGATGTCATCAGTAATGTCATCAGTGATGTCATTTTAGATGTCATCAGTGATGTCTTGAGTGATGTCACTGACCATGTCATGAGTGATGTAATATGTGACATCATCAGCAGTGGATTGCGGTCGCGCGAGTTATATTTAGCTGAACTAACTATAACGGGGGAATTTCAATGTTTTTTTACGAGTGAAATGTCCAGCTAACTATAACATGTGTGAAACCTATGGTTTTTTCAGTGAATATATATATATATATATATATATATATATATATATATATATATATATATATATATATATATATATATATATATATATATATATATATATATATATATATATGTATATGTGTCAAGGCTCAGTGGGGTGACCAAAAGAAAGCAGCACTCGAACACGACACTCTTTTCCCCAGTAAAAGCAATTTAATTGGTATGCACAGCTTCACTTCTCAGTTACTGCTAGCGTGCGACTGCCACCTGACGCGTTTTGTGTTACACTTCCTCAGAGGCGCAGCAGTCGAAGGAAGCAAGCCGGGTCACATCCTCCTTTTCAACCCAATCGCACGCTGACATGCAGCTGCTCTAGATGAGACAATAGGCAATGATCGATGGGAGATGTAGTCCGTGATTACTGTCCATAGATGGTTGCTTCCTTTTAATAATTGTTATGTTATGTTAAAGTAGATTTATAGAGCGCACGGCTACTCAGAAGAGTGTCCCGGCGCTAAGACAGAAAGCAAACAGAAGCCGGAGGAAGAGAAGAGCGAAAGGAAACCCAGAGAAAAAAAGATAAATTAAATTGTTTTTTTAAACAGCCAGGCTTTCAGTTGTTTCCTGAAGGCAAGCAGGTTGGTGACTTGCCTAAGTGGAAGAGGTAGCTTATTCAAAAGTCCAGCCACTTGCATTTGAAAAGAGAGACCGCCTTCGCGAGCTCTGAGGTACTTAGGGGTGGCCATAAGATGTAGATGAGCAGATCTAAGAGATCTGTGAGGTACATAAAAAGAGACTCTTCTGAATATGTACTTTGCTCCCATACCATGCAGGGCCTTGAAGGCCAAGACCAGAGCTTTGAAATGAATTCTACTGCGAACCGGTAACCAATGCAGATTCTTAAGATGGTGAGAGATCCGCTCTCTGAGCCCGAGACTCAGAACAGCCCTGGCTGCCGCGTTCTGCACTTCCTCCAATCTGTTGAGTAAGTACTCTGGGAGGCCTAGACAGAAGATGTTGGCATAGTCCAATCTAGAAATGATAAGGGCCTGAATGACTGTTTTTCTGTGCGAGGTCTGTAGTAGAAATAAAAACCTCCAAAGCATCTTAAGGAGACCAAAACAGGTTCCGGTTGCCGACTGAACCTGGGCTACCATAGAAAGGGCGTTATCCATTTTTACTCCCAAGTTCTTCACAGTCCTAACAGCAGCCTGGGGAGGAGACAGGTCTTGTGCCCACCATTGTTTCCAGGCGTCCAGCGTGGGGCAGCCAAAGAAAATGATCTTGTGTTACATTTCAGATGGTTATGGTTAAACCATGCAAAAGTTTCTTTTAGACACTTGTTGATCTTCTCCCCATTGAACTCCTCTCCCTTCCTACAGGTGAACAGCTGTTGAGTGTCATCGGCATACGATATTATTGTGACCTTGTTCTCTTCAGCCAAAGTAGCCAGGGGGGCCAAGTACAGATTGAAAAGTATGGGGCTCAAGATAGAGCCCTGCGGCACACCCACACTCAAAGATGGCATGTTGGCCGAAAAAGGGGGTGACCAGACCTCCTGATTTCTATCCTCTAAGGAGGAGGCAAACCACTTCAACACCGTGCCCTCAAACCCACCCGCCCTCAGTATCTTAAGGAGGTGGCCTTGGGGCACGGTGTCAAAAGCCGCAGAGAGGTCTAAGAGGACCAGGAACGCTTTGCCACCAGCATCCAAGGTCTCTTTGATAGATTCAGATACCTCCAGCAGTGCCGTCTCTGTACTGAAATTCTGCCTGAAGCCAGATTGACTAGCGTGAAACAGGTTATTGGCCTCTGCATAATTGCTGATCACTGTATGAACGTATTCCTCAACTGTTTTTGCAAAGAAAGGCAAAAGAGAAATGGGTCTATAGTTAGTGAAGACCGTGGGGTCAGCCGTAGGTTTTTTTAATAAAGGAATTATTTTCGCACTCTTGCAGCATACTGGTACCTGGCCGTTAAGGAGAGACGTGTTCACCACACAGTTGACAATGGGATTCAAAATATCTGCCATGGATGCTAAGAATTTGGCCGGGCAAGGGTCTATGGGCGAGCCAGATTTCAAACACTTCATTATTGCCAGTGATGTCTCTAAAGGCATAGGCGGGAAGATGGAAAGGCGAGCCCTCTCTTCCTGGCACTGGGGGGCAGTCCGAAGAGTGGCCGACCCATCATTCACACTTGGGCTGTCAAACGAGGATTGTATAGTCACGATCTTCGTGTAGAAGAAGTTAGCTAAATTACCAATCCACTCGTCGGAGGGCGGGGATAGCCTGGTCACAGCCCTAGGTGAGGAGAAAATTTTGACAATGTCAAAAATGTCTCTACTTTTATTTCCTGCCGATTCGATTTTAGAAGCGAAGAAGTTCTTCTTAGCTACCTGTATCTTTTTGTGGTAGTCTCTTAGGGCCTTTTTATAGTTCCTTTTATTTTCAGCCTTAAAATCCTTCCTCCAAACTCTTTCCTGCCAAATTCACAGCTCTACAATGAGCCCCAAGGAGTGAAGCCACGCTCAATCCATGCGCCGTGTTCCACATCAGGCCCCGCATATTCGGTGCTCGTGGCCCCCTTCACATGGGGTGGTGCTTGCTGAATGGCTGGTCTGCTGCTTTTTACATCAAGGCTCGGTGGGGTGACCAAAAGGAAGCAGCACTTGAACACGACACTCTTTACCCCAGTAAAAGCAATTTAATTGGTATGCACAGCTTCACTTCTCAGTTACTGCTAGTGTGCGACTGCCACCTGACGTGTTTCGTGTTACACTTCCTCAGAGGCGCAGTAGTCGAAGGAAGCAAGTCGGGCCACATCCTCCTTTTCAACCCAATCGCACGCTGATATGCAGCTGCTCTGGATGAGACAATACGCAATGATCGATGGGGGATGTAGTCTGTGATTACTGTTCATAGATTTTTGCTTCCTTTTGGTCACCCCACCGAGCCTTGATGTAAAAAGTGGCAGACCAGCCGCTCAGCGTGCATATATATATATATATATATATATATATATATATATATATATATATATATATATATATATTAGATAGTTGGGACCGAGTTCCCATAGGAAATCTGAAAATTCTATTTTGAATAACTTTGGCGCCGGTTGACTTATCTTCGTGAATTTTTCAAAACTAATGGGGCGCTCCGCTCAGCTCCTACCCTGAAAGTCTCGGGGTGATTCGTCAAGCGGGGGCTGAGAAAAAAGGGGGGTCCCAAGACGCGTTTTCCCCATGCATTTTCCCATAGGACCTTTAGTCGAAGGTACAGCCCGAACGGCTGAACAGAATCACTTGAAATTTGGCAAAGAGGTAGTCCTCAGGTCAGGGATGTGCCTTTTGCATATATGGTGTCAATCTGTTCAGTAGTTCCTGAGAAAATTGCAGTTAAAAGTACATAAATATCTATATGCGCGCACCGTGCCGTACGCGAGCGTAATTCTGATTGGTGGTTAGATGTCAGTCAACATTCGAATCGGTCGAAATCAGGAAGTGTCAGATGCCATTTTGTGTGTGGCAGTGAAAAACAAAGGTGGAGAACGTGAAAAGGGGGCAGGGTAGAGAGTTCCTGACCCCCTAGCCTTTGTCAGGGGGTCCCTGAAGGACCCCGAAGGGTGAAAAAAACTTTTTTTTTTTTCAAAAAATCGCGGGGTGCGCGTACGGTGCACGCACGGTGCGCGCACGGTGAACCCTTAAAAAAAAAAACATTTTAAACGAGCCAATCCATATTACAGGATACAGTCAATCTATAACTATATACATAGGTAGTTTATTGTAAAATAAATATATGAAAAATATGATAATACATACATTAGCATTTAAAAAACCTTACAAATTCACTAAAAAACCATAGGTTTCACACACGTTATAGTTAGGAATTAGCATTTTAAAAACCTTGCAAATTCACTGAAAAAAACATAGGTTTCACACATGTTATAGTTAGCTGGACATTTCACTCGTAAAAAACCATTGAAATTCTCCCCTTATAGTTAGTTCAGCTAAATATAACTCGCGCGACCGCAATCCACTGCTGGTGATGTCACATATTACATCACTGTATTCACTAAGATACTGTTAATAAGTCAGTTATACAATTAATTTTACAAAAAAAAACATCCATTTAGACACTTATTTACCCATTTATTCTTCCATTAACCTTTAGATATACATATATAAAAAATATTTATTTTTCAGAAAGACACATATTCACTGGATGATGTCATCAGTAATGTCATCAGTGATGTCATTTTAGATGTCATCAGTGATGTCTTGAGTGATGTCACTGACCATGTCATGAGTGATGTAATATGTGACATCATCAGCAGTGGATTGCGGTCGCGCGAGTTATATTTAGCTGAACTAACTATAACGGGGGAATTTCAATGTTTTTTTACGAGTGAAATGTCCAGCTAACTATAACATGTGTGAAACCTATGGTTTTTTCAGTGAATATATATATATATATATATATATATATATATATATATATATATATATATATATATATATATATATATATATATATATATATATATATATATATATATATATATATGTATATGTGTCAAGGCTCAGTGGGGTGACCAAAAGAAAGCAGCACTCGAACACGACACTCTTTTCCCCAGTAAAAGCAATTTAATTGGTATGCACAGCTTCACTTCTCAGTTACTGCTAGCGTGCGACTGCCACCTGACGCGTTTTGTGTTACACTTCCTCAGAGGCGCAGCAGTCGAAGGAAGCAAGCCGGGTCACATCCTCCTTTTCAACCCAATCGCACGCTGACATGCAGCTGCTCTAGATGAGACAATAGGCAATGATCGATGGGAGATGTAGTCCGTGATTACTGTCCATAGATGGTTGCTTCCTTTTAATAATTGTTATGTTATGTTAAAGTAGATTTATAGAGCGCACGGCTACTCAGAAGAGTGTCCCGGCGCTAAGACAGAAAGCAAACAGAAGCCGGAGGAAGAGAAGAGCGAAAGGAAACCCAGAGAAAAAAAGATAAATTAAATTGTTTTTTTAAACAGCCAGGCTTTCAGTTGTTTCCTGAAGGCAAGCAGGTTGGTGACTTGCCTAAGTGGAAGAGGTAGCTTATTCAAAAGTCCAGCCACTTGCATTTGAAAAGAGAGACCGCCTTCGCGAGCTCTGAGGTACTTAGGGGTGGCCATAAGATGTAGATGAGCAGATCTAAGAGATCTGTGAGGTACATAAAAAGAGACTCTTCTGAATATGTACTTTGCTCCCATACCATGCAGGGCCTTGAAGGCCAAGACCAGAGCTTTGAAATGAATTCTACTGCGAACCGGTAACCAATGCAGATTCTTAAGATGGTGAGAGATCCGCTCTCTGAGCCCGAGACTCAGAACAGCCCTGGCTGCCGCGTTCTGCACTTCCTCCAATCTGTTGAGTAAGTACTCTGGGAGGCCTAGACAGAAGATGTTGGCATAGTCCAATCTAGAAATGATAAGGGCCTGAATGACTGTTTTTCTGTGCGAGGTCTGTAGTAGAAATAAAAACCTCCAAAGCATCTTAAGGAGACCAAAACAGGTTCCGGTTGCCGACTGAACCTGGGCTACCATAGAAAGGGCGTTATCCATTTTTACTCCCAAGTTCTTCACAGTCCTAACAGCAGCCTGGGGAGGAGACAGGTCTTGTGCCCACCATTGTTTCCAGGCGTCCAGCGTGGGGCAGCCAAAGAAAATGATCTTGTGTTACATTTCAGATGGTTATGGTTAAACCATGCAAAAGTTTCTTTTAGACACTTGTTGATCTTCTCCCCATTGAACTCCTCTCCCTTCCTACAGGTGAACAGCTGTTGAGTGTCATCGGCATACGATATTATTGTGACCTTGTTCTCTTCAGCCAAAGTAGCCAGGGGGGCCAAGTACAGATTGAAAAGTATGGGGCTCAAGATAGAGCCCTGCGGCACACCCACACTCAAAGATGGCATGTTGGCCGAAAAAGGGGGTGACCAGACCTCCTGATTTCTATCCTCTAAGGAGGAGGCAAACCACTTCAACACCGTGCCCTCAAACCCACCCGCCCTCAGTATCTTAAGGAGGTGGCCTTGGGGCACGGTGTCAAAAGCCGCAGAGAGGTCTAAGAGGACCAGGAACGCTTTGCCACCAGCATCCAAGGTCTCTTTGATAGATTCAGATACCTCCAGCAGTGCCGTCTCTGTACTGAAATTCTGCCTGAAGCCAGATTGACTAGCGTGAAACAGGTTATTGGCCTCTGCATAATTGCTGATCACTGTATGAACGTATTCCTCAACTGTTTTTGCAAAGAAAGGCAAAAGAGAAATGGGTCTATAGTTAGTGAAGACCGTGGGGTCAGCCGTAGGTTTTTTTAATAAAGGAATTATTTTCGCACTCTTGCAGCATACTGGTACCTGGCCGTTAAGGAGAGACGTGTTCACCACACAGTTGACAATGGGATTCAAAATATCTGCCATGGATGCTAAGAATTTGGCCGGGCAAGGGTCTATGGGCGAGCCAGATTTCAAACACTTCATTATTGCCAGTGATGTCTCTAAAGGCATAGGCGGGAAGATGGAAAGGCGAGCCCTCTCTTCCTGGCACTGGGGGGCAGTCCGAAGAGTGGCCGACCCATCATTCACACTTGGGCTGTCAAACGAGGATTGTATAGTCACGATCTTCGTGTAGAAGAAGTTAGCTAAATTACCAATCCACTCGTCGGAGGGCGGGGATAGCCTGGTCACAGCCCTAGGTGAGGAGAAAATTTTGACAATGTCAAAAATGTCTCTACTTTTATTTCCTGCCGATTCGATTTTAGAAGCGAAGAAGTTCTTCTTAGCTACCTGTATCTTTTTGTGGTAGTCTCTTAGGGCCTTTTTATAGTTCCTTTTATTTTCAGCCTTAAAATCCTTCCTCCAAACTCTTTCCTGCCAAATTCACAGCTCTACAATGAGCCCCAAGGAGTGAAGCCACGCTCAATCCATGCGCCGTGTTCCACATCAGGCCCCGCATATTCGGTGCTCGTGGCCCCCTTCACATGGGGTGGTGCTTGCTGAATGGCTGGTCTGCTGCTTTTTACATCAAGGCTCGGTGGGGTGACCAAAAGGAAGCAGCACTTGAACACGACACTCTTTACCCCAGTAAAAGCAATTTAATTGGTATGCACAGCTTCACTTCTCAGTTACTGCTAGTGTGCGACTGCCACCTGACGTGTTTCGTGTTACACTTCCTCAGAGGCGCAGTAGTCGAAGGAAGCAAGTCGGGCCACATCCTCCTTTTCAACCCAATCGCACGCTGATATGCAGCTGCTCTGGATGAGACAATACGCAATGATCGATGGGGGATGTAGTCTGTGATTACTGTTCATAGATTTTTGCTTCCTTTTAATAATTGCCAAATTCACAGCTCTACAATGAGCCCCAAGGAGTGAAGCCGCGCTCAATCCATGTGTCGTGCTCCACATCGGGCCACTCATTTTCGGAGCTCGTGGCCCCCTTCACATGGGTGGTGCTTGCTGAGCGGCTGGTCTGCCACTTTTTACATCAAGGCTCGGTGGGGTGACCAAAAGGAAGCAGCACTCGAACACGACACTCTTTTCCCCAGTAAAAGCAATTTATTTGGTATGCACATCTTCACTTCTCAGTTACTGCTAGCGTGCGACTGCCACCTGACGCGTTTCGTGTTACACTTCCTCAGAGGCGCAGTAGTCGAAGGAAGCAAGTCGGGCCACATCCTCCTTTTCAACCCAAACGTACGCTGATATGCAGCTGCTCTAGATGAGACAATACGCAATGATCGATGGGAGATGTAGTCCGTGATTACTGTTCATAGATTTTTGCTTCCTTTTAATAATTGCCAAATTCACAGCTCTACAATGAGCCCCAAGGAGTGAAGCCGCGCTCAATCCATGTGCTGTGCTCCGCATCGGGCCCCGCATATTCGGAGCTCGTGGCCCCCTTCACATGGGGTGGTGCTTGCTGAGTGGCTGGTCTGCCGATTTTTACATCAAGGCTCGGTGGGGTGACCTAAAGGAAGCAGCACTCGAACACGACACTCTTTTCCCCAGTAAAAGCAATTTAATTGGTATGCACAGCTTCACTTCTCAGTTGCTGCTAGCGTGCGACTGCCACCTGACGCGTTTCGTGTTACACTTCCTCAGAGGCGCAGCAGTCGAAGGAAGCATGGCCCCCCCTTTTTTGCGAGGCAAACACAGCGCTCAATTGGGCATAATCTGACCCTGATGCATTCCAATACCAACCTGGTGCATGCTGGGAGCTGTAGGCTGACATTTGACTACAGACGTCCTGATAGGAGCAAGGTCAGCTGTTCTCCCACCAATGAGAGCGCCACAGTGATATCAAAGGAGGGAGAAGGTGTTATCCTTTAAAGAGCGGCGTCAAAAGAAGGCTGGGAAGCTGAAATGCATTATGCTGCGATTTAACATGTGAATAAAGGATTCCTGAAATAATCCCCGCTGTGTCCTTGGACTGCTTTCCACTAAGTGGTCATTTTTCATATATATATATATATATATATATATATATATATTCACTAAAAAAAACATAGGTTTCAGGGGCGTTAAAGTTAGCTGGACATTTCCCTCATACAAAACCCTAGAAATTCCCCTGTTATAGTTAGTTCAGCTAACTATAACTCGCGCCCCCGCAATGCACTGCTGATGACGTCACATATTACATCACTCATGACATGGTCAGTGACATCACTGATGACATCACTGATGACATCTCAAATGACATCACTGATGACATCACTGATGACGTCATCCATGTGATAAATTAGTGCATCTTCTCACACCCTAATATAACCTTTGATACACCGACTCAAAATTTCAGACGGCCATTTTGAAAACCATAGATACTCCAATACCAATAACTACACACCCACTCATTGACTCTTAGGTCTACATACATCTCCACTCACTCACCTGTACAGTCACTCATACTTACAGTCACTCCATACAGGACTATCATATGCATTTATACACCTATATAGACACTCACACACCGCCAATCATCCATTGAGGTACTGACACACCTAGTCAGTCATGCAAATAATTAATCACAGTCCAATTTACACACCTATACAGTTAAACACACTCAAGTTCACTTACTCATAAAAATACTAACAAATTCTGATGCTCTTATACAATTACTGATACAAGCAAACACTCATCCATACAGCCACTCCCGCAATCACACACTCTCACATATAGATAGTTATATACTCTTACACACATATACACTGCGTTTCACATATGTAGTTACTGACACATGTACAACTGAGATATACATTCAATCACTAACACACCCTTACATAGAGTCACCCAACCATACAGTCCATCACAGTTGCACTCTTAAAACCATGCACCCATAGAAACACCCACTCACACATCTATGCACAGTCACACACACCCTACCCACACAAACACTCAGGCACCCAACAGATACTCAGACAACCAATCAATAACCCATATAGACACTCATATAGCTATTCACAAAACCATGCAGCCACGTATACACCAACACACAGACACATACAGACATTCACACAGTTTAGTCACTAGTCTGCAGTAAGATACATTTCATGACTCACTTATAGAGTCAGTTACGCACCTAGAAAATCATCCATTCACACACTTATACATCCAGTCATTCTTCCATAGGCCTTTCACTATAAATATATAAAACAAATTTAGACTTTACAGAAACACAGAGTCACTGGATGACATCATCAGTGATGTCATCAGTGATGTCATTTGAGATGTCATCAGTGATGTCATCAGTGAAGTCACTGACCATGTCATGAGTGATGTAATATGTGACGTCATCAGCAGTGCATTGCGGGGGCGCAAGTTATAGTTAGCTGAACTAACTATAACAGGGGAATTTCTAGGGTTTTGTACGAGGGAAATGTCCAGCTAACTATAACACCCCTGAAAACCTATGTTTTTTTTAGTGAATTTCGAAGGTTTTTTAAACGCCAATTCCTAACTATAACGCCCCTGAAACCTTTGGTTTTTTCACTGAATATATATATATATACACATATATATATGGGCGAAATTGTGAAGACATATATATATATCTATATATCTCATGAGTGATGTAACATGTGAGGTTATAAGCAGTGCATTGCGGGGGCGTAAACGATAGTTAACTCAGGTAACTATAACTGACGAATTTCACTGGTTTTGTATGATTGAAATTTGAGCTTAACTATAATGTCTCTGAAACCTTTGTTTTTTCAGTGAATTTTTAAGGTTTTTAAATTCTATTGTCTAACTATAACAACCCTGTAACCTTTGTTTTTTAAGTGAATTTCTAAGGTTTTTAAATTCTATTTCCTAACTATAACATCCCTGTAACCTTTGGTTTTTAAGTGAATTTCTATGTTTTTTAACTAGTAGGCGGTTTTGTAGAGTGGTGGAGAAAAGGGGTGGGCCTCCAACCAACTCTCAGGAATCCTGCTATGTCAGACTTACTGGAGATAACAGTTGGGCTTATGGGCCCCCAAGAACCTCAGCATCCAAGAGGACTACATACCCCAACCTGCAGTGCGCCAGGAGGCTTGTTTTCTGAGTGGTGGAGAAAGAGGACATGGCCTCCGAACACCTTTCAGCAATTCCGCTGTGTGGTACTTACTGTAGGCAACGGTAGGGCTTGTAGGCCCCTGAAGACACTCTAGACCCAAGGAGACTTCATCCCCCAACCAGCAGTGTGCCAGGAGGTGCGTTTGCAGAGTGGTGGAGAAAGGGTGCCTGGCCTCCTAAGTCCTCTCAAAAATATCATGCTCTGTGGGGCCTACTGGAGGTAACAGGGGGGTCTGTTGGTCCCCAAGGACCCTCCGGAGCCAAGGGGACTTCATCCCTCTACCAACAGTGCACCAGGAGACGCGTCTGCAGAGTGGTGGCGAAAGAGTGTGTAGCCTCCAATGTCCTCTCAGCAATCACACTGTGTGGGACTTACTGGAGGTAACAGGAGGGCTTGTTGGCCTCCAAGGATCCTCAAAGTCCAAGGAGACTTCATCACCCAACTAGCAGCGCACCAGAAACCAGGTTTGCAGAGTGGTGAAGAAAGGGGGTGTGACATGCGAACACCTCTCAGCAATCCTACTGTGTGGGACTTACTGGAGGTAACAGGAGGGCTTGTTGGCCCCCAAGGACCCTTAGCAGCCAAGGGAAATTCATCCCCCAACCAGTTGTGCACCAGGAGGCGGGTTTTGCAGAGTGGTGGTAAAAGGGGCGGGGCCTTCGGAAACTTGCCTGTCTTTTTCAAAATAATATTTTTAAATGTATTCCGGGAGGGGGGCCATGTGGCCCCCCTTACCTGTTTCAATTTTGGCCCTGGAATCACCCCATCCCCGGGGCCAGGCCTATTTTGAATGGGGGCAGGCTGTCCCCCCTTCTGGGCCAATTTTGGCCCCCGGGAACCCCGTCACCTATGGCCCTGCCTTTAAAAAAAAAACCATTTTAACTAAAAGGGAGGTGATCCAAGCGGCCCCCCTCTCCGATCAATTTCAGCCCCGGGGAACCCAACTCCCTGCCTGGACTTTTTAAAATGTAATTTAACAAACAAATAACGGGAGTGGCCCATGCAGCTCCGTCCCTGGCCGATTTCAGCCCCAGGACCCCATCACCAGGGCCAGGCCTCTAGTGTGGGTGACTTGGTCCCACCCAGGGCACCCACTTTGTAGTGTTGGGGACCTCAGGCGGAGCCTCAAGGTCCCCTCGGTCCCTGCCAGCTCCACGCCTCCTACGGGAGCCGGCATTGCTTTGACACAGAGGGAGATGCAGCTCCCTCTCTGTCAAAACCCGACCATCGCCAGATGCCAGGACCCCGTCTCTACCGGATGTAAGTTGCACTAAACTCGCATACTCTTCCGCAGCTCTTCACAACCATTACTAGCTGCGCCACTGCTATCCCTGAAGAAATGTTGTATGCATAGCTTTCCACAAGTTCTAATGGGACCTGTAAGCTGTATAAACTGCAAATTCAGCTGTATGGTTGACTACTGTAAAGATGTTATAGGGAGTGAGGAGTTAACAACTAAGGCATGTGCCCCACCATAGTTTCGGTTTCAAGCAACCCTAGTGTGGATGCCTCTGCTCTTCCCTTTCAGAACCCACAATTATTTAATAGGTTTTTATGTAATATTAGGTCCCTACCTAAACATTCAACAGAGTGTTGGGATCTTTTTGCTTCTCGTTTACCAGAAATAGGTTTTTTAAAAGAAACTTGACTAAGCTGTACCTCATTACCAGCCATAATGCTGTCTCTCCCCGAAAACTATCGACTGCTGAAAGTCGACAGATTAGATAAAGTTGGAGGAGGCATTGCTATTGTCTTCCAAGAAATAATCATAGTCTCAATTATAGACCCCTTGAGTTCCGACTGGATAGAAATCTGTATTTTCACACTTGAATTTAATTCTAAAGATTGTTGGAAGGGTGCCCTGCTTTATCGGCCTCCTGGTCCAAAAAAAGATTTTAGTCATCGCTTGACTGAATTCTTAACGACTTATGTGCTGTCATCACAACAATTTCTCCTGCTTGGGGATTTCAATCATCACGGAGCAGATTTATTAGACATGGAAGTAGTGCAACTTTTATCATACCTAAAGACTCTAGAACTGCATCAAAAAATTACGGGCCCGACTCACTCAGCAGGCCACACCCTTGACTTAATTTTCACTACCTCTAATGCACTGACCTGTGAACCCCCCCTGCCTTTGACATGGACTCACCACACATTAATCTGCTTTCAAATACCTAAAGCTGAGTTATCTGAGAAACCAAGAGCTGATCAAAAGAAAGTCTCACGTCAATGGCAGCATATTACTCCTAGTACTTTCGCTGAAAAATGTGATTTCTGTATAACCTCAAAGGACCAAGATATATATCATACCTTGGTGGATTACTATAAGGCTTTAAATTCTGCCTTTAATAAAATTGCTCATTATAAAATGCACTCTAATAATAAACACAGGACTCACACACTTTGGAATACTACACAGCTGAGACAGGAAAAGTCACTATGTAAAAAATTAGCGACACAGTGGCGTTTCACTAACAACACTTGTGACAGAGAAACATATAAAAGAGAAATTACTAAATACCATCAAGCTATAAAAGCTGCATGAGAAATCTATATTACAAATCAAATTTGTCTTGCTGGAAATTACTCAAAAGAGTTGTTCAAAGTCCTAAATGACTTTATTAATCCCCAGGCTTGTTCTCAGTAGATTCAACCTTCTCAGCAACTGTGTAATTCTCTGGCTGATTACTTCGAGGAATTCCCTTCCTGTGAAAGATGAACACAGTCTGGGAAAGTTTAACACTCCTCCTGTGAAACAAATTCTAGGGGCCATAAATAAGGCTAAATCCAGATCCCTCTCTGATCCATGTCCAGCTAGGATCTCTTTGCGTCTTGCCGTGCAGATCTCACCGGCTATTAGTTCTCTTTTTAATGCATCTATAGAGACAGGGAAATACTCTACGGACTAGAAATCTGCCCAGTTCATGCCTATTCAAAAAAAGGCCAATTTAGATCCCTCAGTACTCTCTAATTACTGGCTAATTTTGTCTACTTCCATTTCTAGATAAGATTTTGGAAGGAATCATCAACAAACAGCTGACAGACTACCTGGAGAAAAATAATATCTTGGACCCTTCTCAATCTGAGTTTAGGTCTGAGCACAGCACAGAGATGGCCTTGGTTGCCATGGCGAACTCCATAAAATATTCTTTGGATGATAAAATCTCCTCTATGCTGGTGCTCTTGGACCTGTCTGCAGCTTTCGATACTGTGTCACATGATAAGATGCGGCTTAGGCTAAATGAGATTGGTATATATGGGACTGCGCTTAAATGGTTCAAGGATTTCTTGACTAACAGAACTCAGATCATTTCACTAAGTGACGTTAAGTTGCGTTCTATGACGATTGATAAAGGGGTACCCCAGGGATCTTGCCTGAGTCCCACCTTGTTCAATTTATATATGGCCCAGTTGGCCAAACTCATTAGATCTTTCGGCTTTGAAATCTCGTCCTACGCCGATGACACTCAGTTGGCCATCTCCTTTGACAACAAGGTGGACAAAGTAAAGGAACATTTCTCAAACGGGATGAAAGTGGTGACGGAGTGGATTTCCGAGAACTACCTTCCTCTTATTGCTGAAAAGACTGAGATGATGCTTTTTGGAAAAGCTCAACAAACAGATTGATGGCCACCTGAGCTAGGAAAAGCTACCATTCCCTGTCAGGTCGTAAACATCTCACCATTAATCTGGATCAAGTCCTAACAATGAAGGAGCAGGTCATGTCAATTACAGGTACCTGTTTTCACATGTTACGGTTATTAAGGAAAGCCTTGCCTATTCTTCCACTTGCAGCTAGGAAGACCCTGGTACAGGCTCTTGTTGTCAGTAGGCTTGACTATGGTAATTCTCTTCTGGCCGCTACCAATGAAACCATGCTCTCTAAATTATAGGTCGTGCAGAACACCGCTGCAAGGCTCATTTGTAATCTTCCTTCCAGGTCTGCATGACTCCCACTTTTAAGACCATTACATTGCTCCCTGTCAGAAAGAGAATTATATTTAAGATCTGATGCCTTACCAACAGAGCTCTAGTGAGGAAAGGAGCAAGATACCTACACCCAAAGTTTAAACAAAATCTTCCTGTTAGGAATTTATGTTCTAAGGATAAAGAGCTACTTACTATTCCTTGCATTCAACGTTCAAGTTGTGGAGGTAAATCCTTCTGCTATCCGGCCCCCATTTACTGGAATCGTTTACCTGTTTATATTCGCACATGTGCTGTTTACACCAAATTTAAGAAATTACTGAAAACCTTTCTTTTCTAACTCTGCTGTTTCTGACCCTGCCATAGTTATTTTCTGCTGCGCCAAGATACCACGTTGGTGTATTTTTCATGCGATATCAAATTAAAATAACATAACAAAACAATAACAAAGCAGTTGTGATTAGCTTTGAGCAAGCAAGAGCAAAATGCTCTTGCTTGCTCAAAGCGGAGCACAGTTTGCTATAGCTTGGCGGGAGCGGTAAAGCTCCT
Organism: Triturus cristatus; assembly: GCF_964204655.1. NCBI lineage: Eukaryota > Metazoa > Chordata > Amphibia > Caudata > Salamandridae > Triturus > Triturus cristatus. The sequence continues at coordinate 294,324,681 of NC_140586.1, read as the reverse complement.
GCCAAGCCATAGCAAACAGCTATGTCCTGGGGGTGGGCCCCATGGGACATGGCAGGAGCCAGCCTTGAGGGGTGGTGGTCCCCAGGGCCATCTATGACTCCAAGAGGGAGGCCGCGCAGCCCCTCTCCTTTGCACTGCACAGCCCTGGGGAGATGGTGGTCCCCGGGGCTGCCAGGGGGCACGCAGCCCCCATTTTTAATTATGAAGAGTTGCCCGGGGATGTGGTGGTCCCCAGGGCTGCAGGGGTGCCGGATGGGCCCCCCACACTAATTTCATTTTAGCCCCGGGGAGGTAGTGGTCCCTGGGACTGCAGGAGGAGCTTGCGCTCCCCGCATTAATGTTTTATTTTGCTCTGGTGTGGTGGCTGCGCGGGCCCCCCCGCATTAACTTCAGATTATGCCCTGGGGATGTGGCGGCTCCCAGGGCATGAGGGTTGCCAAACAGACAACCCCTGCATTTCTATTAAGAATAAGCCCTGGGGAGGTGGTGGTCCCCAGGGCATAATGAGCCCCAGGAGGGGGGCTCCTACGCCTCCCCTCCTTTATTTGTACAATGCCCCTGGGACCAGGCTCACCCGGGGGCCCATTAATAACTAAGCGCGGGAGTCCCCGCTTTGTTGTTTTTTCAGCGAGATTTGCGGATCCAGTGGGAATCCTGCTGAAGTTTTTTTTTTCTAAATGCTTCTTTGGCCCTGGGGGTCCCTGTGGGATCTCCACCCAGAGGTCTAGCGGGTCAGGGTGTTTCTACCCTGCCCCCTTTTCTTTTATTTATATTTGTTCTGTGACTCGGTTCAACCAAGTCCCAAGACGGCTGCCAACACTTCCTGCCATCTGAGGCCACACACCCTTTTTTCACCACTCTGCAAACGCGCCTCCTGGCGCATTGCTGCTTGGGGAATGAAGTCCATTGTAGTCTTGAGGCCCTCAGGAGGCAAGGGGACCTCATCCCCACACCAGCATTGTGCCAATAGGGCGTTTGCAGAGTGGTGGAGGAAAGGGCGTGGCCTGTGACCACCTCTCAGCAATCCAAATGTGCGGGGCTTATAGGCGGTAACAGGTAGGCTACTTGGCCCCTAAGGACCCTCAGCAGCGAACAGCAAAGGGGACTTCATCCCCCAACCAAGAGTGCACCAGGGGCGTGTTTGCAGAGTAGTGGAGAAAGAGGGCAGGGCCTCCGGTGATCTGCCGGCTTCAGATTTCTTTTATTTGAAGAAGGGGGCTGTGCGGTCACCCTACCCTTGACCCTTTTGGGCACTGAGGACCCCATTCCCTGAGGCCTGACCCATCGTTTCATCTTTTTATTAAATGAAACGGGAGTGGCACCGCGCCGCCCCCCTCCCGGGCCATTTTTGGCCCAGGGGACCCCATCCCCTGGGCATGGCCATCCCCTTGGGGACTAAGGGGGGTGCCTGAAGCCCCCACTGTCCCAGCCGGCACCCATCTCCTGCAGAAGCCGGCATTGCTTTTTACATGCATCTCCCTGGGTGTAAAAAGCAAAGTGTGCTCCGCTTTGAACAAGCGAGAGCATAATGCTCTCACTTATTTAAATCGTAGCACACTGTTTGCTATGGGATGGCAGGAGCCCTGCCCCCGCCATCCCATAGCAAACTGCAATGTCCCAGGGGTGGGCAACCCAGGACATTACTGGAACCGGCCCTGGGGGGTGGTGGCCCCCAGGGCCATTTACGCCTCCAGGACGGTAGGTGGGTAGGTGCTGGCCCCCCGGGGCAGCGGGGGACTGCGTGGCCCCCTACATTTTAGTATACTGGCCCCGGGGAAGTGGTATTCCCCGGGGCTGCAGGGGCCAGCATGGGCCACCGCATCTTTTTTTTAATTGCCCCCGGGACCTGGCTCAGCCAGGGGCCCAAAGTAAACAAAGCGCGGGAGGCCACACTTTGTTTTTCTGTAATTATTGTCTGTATTCGCAGATCGAACGCAAATCCTGATGATTTATTTTCTAAAGAAGCTTTTTTTGGGCCAGAGCAGACCCAGGGGGTCAGGAGGTTTCTACCCTGCCTCCTTTTTTTTGTAACTTTTTTACTTGTGACTCGGTTCAACAAGATGGCTGCCAACACTTCCTGGTTTGAAGCGAATCAGATCTCAGGCACGAGATCAGGAGGGTTCGTGCATCCACCGTGGCCACAGTTGCATATCTGAGAAATTTTTACATTTCTCAAACACTACTGAATGGATTTACACCATTTAACAAAAAGAGTTCTTCCTGGACCAAGAGCTACGCAGTTCAGGATGGAGCCGTGTCTAAAATTTCCTATACAAATTAACATGGAGAAAAAGCGTTTTGGAACCGCCCCTTTTTCTCGGCCACCACTTGATGGATCACCCCAAAACTTTCAACACAACAGCTGAAGTGAGTGGCCCATTCGTTTTGAAAATTTCATGAAGATTCGTCAAACTGCGCCAAACTTATTCGCAAATCAAAAAACACTTTTCCCATCGAAACTGGGAAACTAGGTCCTGACTATAACTACCTACTGGTGACCGTCAGTAGGTTATATATATATATATATATATATATATATATATATATATATATATATATATATATATATATATATATATATATATATGCAAACAAAGGAAGAAGGGAACTCTGGGTATTTCCCAAGTAGAGGAGGAGAGCAGCTCCTATATAAAGCCCCCTACAACACCAGCGACACTGAATCTGCTCACCTCAAATGTCTGTTTTTTTAGCAAAGTTTTTAATCATAGGATTAACACAGTTCTATCCACAATGAACTAGAAAGGGACAACGACTTTTGTCATTTTCACAGCAAAGTCTAGTTTCCTGTTTCAAAACCTTTATTCGATTTTAAGAAAAGTGATAAAAGAAAATACATCGTGCATGAAACAATAAAATAATTTACCGGAGAGCATGATAAAATACATATACAATATGCAGGTTTACTATGTGGAAAACATATAATAGATAACAATTTCGTAAAAGACAACAGAACCCACCTGCAACCAACAGTTCAAATTTTGAAAACCTCTAAGAGTCTATCTGACTAAACAGACATAGAGCATTAAAACACAAAACTAAAAGCGAGTTATCCTTTCATAGATTTACGTGCTCTAACTGCCACCTTTAAAAGTTGCAAATACAGCAACAAAATTCTACACTTCCTGGACGTTAAATGCCTTAAAACAAGCCTCTGAAAATAAATCAAAATACATCCTAAAAAATGTTTTAAAAAACCATACAATGTAGTAAGTAATGGAGAGACACATCATCACAGAGGCAAGCCCATGGGCTGCGACATTTCAGGCCCAAACGGAAAGCTTAGTAATTGCCAAACTGTCACAGCCATAAAGTAAGCTAATAGGGACCTTTCCCACTAAGTTAAAGGGAGATCTAAATACAAAGAAGTAGTGCTGGTTTCCCTAAATTGGAGATAATCCTTCAAAGAGGGCTTCTCTTCATCTCTTAACCTCTCTGTCCAAGTAGACTCTAAAAAAGTAAGCTTGACAATCTGTGGCATCAGTGATATAATTTGAGATGTCATCAGTGATGTCACTGACCATGTCATGAGTGATGTAATATGTGAGGTCATAAGCAGTGCATTGCGGGGAAGCAAGTTATAGTTAGCTCAGCTAATTATAACTGCTGAATTTCTCTGGTTTTGTACGAGTGAAATGTCAGCCTAACTATAACATCCCTGTTATCTTTGTTTATTTTCTGTGAATTTCTAAGGTTTTTAAAATCTATTTCCTTACTATAATGTTCCTGTAACCTTTGTTTTTTTCAGTGAATTTCTATGGTTTTTCAAAATCTATTTCTTAACTATAACATCCCAGTAACCTTTGTTGTTTTTCAGTGAATTTCTAAGGTTTTTTAAATTCTATTTCATAACTATACCATCCTTGTATTTTTTTGTCTATAATTAGATATAACATTACATATGCATGGTGCACCACTTATTGTTGTATTTGTCATCTATTTATTTAAAAAGTACATTAACCACCTTATTTCAAGATATTTTTGGTTTTCGCGACGATGTCGCATTTGCATGGGACACACAGTGAATACCGTGAGTGGGTGTGTGAGTCTCTGAGTGTATCAGTGACTGGGTGCATAAGTCTCTGAGTGGGTCTGTGAGTGGGTGTGAGTGGGTGCGTGAGTGACTGCATGGGTGTGTATGTATCTTAGTGGGTGTATGAGTATCTGAGTGGATCTGTGAGTGGGTTTATGAGTATCTCAATGGGTCTGTGAGTAAGAGCATATGTCTCTGAGTGGGTGAGGGAATAGGTGCATGCATGAGTGTCTGAGTGGGTCTGTGACTGGGAGGGCGAGTGTCTGGGTGGGTCTGTGAGTGGATATGTGAGTCTTTGAGTAGGTGAGTGAGTGAGTGCGTGTATATCTGAGTGAGTCTGTGACTGCGTGTGTGAGTCTCTGAGTGTATGAGTGTGTGACTGAATGCATAAGTCTCTAAGAGGGTATGTGATTGAGTGTGTGAGTGACTGTATGGGTGTCTGAGTGGATCTATGAGTGTGTGTCTGAGTGTCTCTGCAGGTCTGTCAGTGGGTGTGTGAGTGTTTCAGTGGGACTGTAAGTACATACATGAGTGTGTGAGTGGGTATATAAGTGGGTGCATGAGTCTGAGTGGGTCTGTACATGGGTGCGTGACTCTCCATGTGAGTCTGTAAGTGGGTACATGAGTATCTGAGGGGGTCGGTGAGTGGGTGCATGAGTTCCCAGGTGGGTCTGTGAGTGGGCGTAAGAGTCTAGTGGGTATGAGACTGTGCGCATAAGTCTATGAGTGGGTCTCTAAGTAGGTGCGTGAGTCTCTGAGTGGGTCTATATATTTATGCATCACTCTCCGAGTGACTCTGTAAGTGGGTGCATGAGTACCTGAATGAGAATGAGAGTGGGTGAATGAGTATCTGAGTGGGTATGTGACTGGATGTATAAGTGTCTGAGTGAGTTTGTGAGTACATGAGTCTGTGACAGTGACCGGGGAGTGTGTACAAATATATATATATATATATATATATATATATATATATATATATATATATATATATATATATATTCGATATTTTCGCCAATGTTTGCGAAGACGTCATGATAATCGCGATGATCCCATGACAGTACACGGGGGCCGCGCTGGCAGTTGCGACATCATTGCGAATATCGGGCGCACTTAAAAATATCAATTTTGGATACATAATATCTCTACCCTGACCCTCTGATTTAATTTCACAAAAGCTACTGCACAGGTTTGCACCAAATAACAAAAAGCACAATCTGCGTAAGAACATCTACCTTTCTGCCAAATTTGGAGTAATTCCGTCCAGTGGCTCGGGCTGTCGGTTCGACAATGCGTTCCTATTGGAATTGAATTTACAAATGGACCCTTAATCCGCGCCCCTATTTCTCGGGCCCCACTGCACGGATCACCCCCAAACTTTCCATGACACACACAAGCTACTTTATCATTTCCTGAAGATTGGTCAAACGACACCAAAGTTATAGGCAAGTCAAAAAATGCTATCCCTATGTCAATTAGGTCCTAACTATAACTACCTTTGGCAACCCCCAGTAGATTATATAATATATATATAGATATGTATAGTTTTGTTTGCTTGAAGAATACCCAAAATCTTGTGGCATTGGTGTGGCTGTTTCCTCCAGGAGGAGCAGGCGGGAGGATTTCATTTGGAATATATGTGTGTGTATATATATATATATATATATATATATACTGTTACGCAGCCAGGGCTCTTCGAGCCCCACAGTTCCAAGTCCCAGAGAGATGCCAGTAGGTGTTCTGGAGAGGGAGAGGGAGCGAGACCCACTACTAGCCCTACTGCACGGGAGACAGTCATGCAGCCAGGGTACTCCAGGCCCTCGAATTCCAAGCACCAAGGAGGTTCCAGCATATATTCTGGAGGGGAAGGAGGGCCAATAACTCCAGCAGCGCCTTAAAGCACGTCTATTAGCCACACTGTGTGGGAGACAATCACACAGGCAGGGGACTCCAGGTCCTGCAATTCCAAGTTACAGGGAGGTGTCAGCGGCTGTTCTGGAAGGGGAGGAGGAGAGAGAACCCCCTGAGTGCTATAAAGTGCCACTACCAACTCTGCTGTGAGGGAGACAGACTTGCAGTCAGAGGACTCCAGGCCCCACAATTCCATATGCCTGGGAGGCACCAGGGGCTATTCTGAAGGGGGAGGAGGAGCGAAAACCCCCTGCAGTGCCACTACCCCCACTGCATTGGGTGAGAATGCCAGAGCTGAGGAAAGGCTCACCCTTGCCAGTCATAGCCCGGAAGAGGCTGGGCTGGGCCACCCTCCTTGATTTCAGGTCTCGCCTATGCAGCGCACAAGCGCTGCTTAGGAGATGCCCTCTTGGAATCGCTCTGTACTTTCTTGGAAACTTGTGCATGTTTTGCACTGTTTCCAATGAGTACTCATGCATGCAGAGCATTTGCCTTGTGGGAGTGAGCAGCGGCGCCATCTGTTTGCAATTATCGCGCCTGCCGCTGCTAGCTCCCGCAAGGCAAATGCTCTGCATGCACTAGTACTCTTTAACTTTCGCGGCCGCGGGGCCGCGCTTGTCTTTCAGCGCTTGTCTTGTTTATTTAACAGTGAGTGTGTGCAGACAGCTGCTCCCGACTTTCTCCCACTATCTGATACCCCGCGGCTCTAGTAATAGCCTGCGTGTGTGTTGCTGTTGACTGAAAAAGCGAGGCACACTGATGAGACCATGTTTCAATTTGCTCCCACCCCCTCCCCTTTGTCTGCGTTGTCTTAGTTCCTGCCGCCCTCCCTCTGTACATTTGCTGCTTATTTCTTCCCGTCCCCCTCCTCACTTGTGCCCACGCAGCTGTAACTGCCTGGGGAAGAGGTGCGGCATCTGTTGCTATACCTTTGCTATTGGAAGAGGAGGAGCAGGACAAGAGACTGCTGTTGTCATTCGGCCTTGCCTCAGACATGCTGCTCAAGTGCCTTACGAACTTGCAGGAGCAGATGCCCATAAACACCTAAATCCAGATACTGGACGACCTGCTAGCCTTCACATACACTGAGACCGGTAAGCTTCTCTTTTCCCTGCGCATATGTTTTTTTAATTTGCTGCGGGTGATGAACAACTCATTCTGCCAGATCTTCCTTTTTTTGGAAGTTCAATATAGCGCTAACTCGCTCCAAAGGCACTGTAGCGCTTTACATGTGCTCCATCTTATAAATAGTGACTTATGTTCTCCCATGCTAGACTGTTAATTGTTTACACACTTGGTGGTGTCATTTTCAACGCGGGCATGTGACACCTTTCATACCTAGATAGGCGCTGCCCACAGCACAGGTTGCATTTGAACTTTTTGTTTACTGTCAGCTCCTGAACTTTTCAAAGGAAAAAAATTCCCATGGTCTGTTGCTGCTGGTTCTGCATTCTTACAACAAAATTGCTGGATTCCAAGACTATGTGTGCTCCTCTTCCATGTATCGGTTACATTGTAACCCGATGCCCCATTCAACGACCAGCCATTTAAAGCCACTGTCGTGGAAGTAATAAGCTCGAGGACGCAAACTGGGAGAGGATTAGCGGTTATTGTCTTGTCAAGGTTTAGTCATTTAATTGCAGCAATTGTATTTTATGGAGAATCCCACTTTGTTTTGTTCTGTCTTTAGAATGACTCAGGCATATCAAGCATCCCCCTGACATACACATACTGGGACAATATAAACATGATCCTTTGCCTGGAAAATACCTTTGCTGGTAAATGCCTACTGCTGACACATTCTTCAGTAAAAGCAAAATATACCTTGCACTCACTGGCTCAGCTGTCAATAATGTGACCATTTGCTGTAGCGTAATGTGAGGGACAGATTCTTTTTATTAGTGTATACTTCTGATCGAACTGCCCTTGTTTTTATAAAACGGTAATAGTTCCTTGCATTCTTTTGGAGCTAGGGTGCTTAATTATAGTCATTTCATGTTTATCCCAGGAAAAGCCACAGCTTGACACTTGCATGGATACTTTTATAACCGACTGTACACTGCAGTGATGCAACAGTGGGTGGCTTCTCCAGGCACGCCACGATCTGATCACTTGTGCCATGTGTATCACGCCTGCACCTCATGCACACACCAATTTTCTTCTGGATTCCTGGACAATCCATGATCTTTACATGAACTGCCTTCCTCTTCACTAGGCTGCATGCATGGTTCGCTGCTGGGCTGCTTCTTATTTTACTCAAAGTAGTACACACTTTGAAACACTATACAAGGCTATGCTGCTTTCAAGTAAAGAGTTCCTGCTGCACGCCAAGATTATGCAAATTATGGCATTCTTGATTAAGGGTTATGTTAAATACATATGTTTTTGAAGGGTCTCGATTAAGTAATAAATGTGACATTTACCTTTCTGTTTCTAGTGGAGCCATTAATTGCTGTAAAACAATACTTTTTTTCACAACTATATTTTCTTTTGCCCTTTATGGAAAAACGGGCTATTGCATTTTTTTACTACCCACTGGGTTTGTGACATTACTAGAAGTTGCAGGGTAATTTTCACGCCTTTATGTTGTACTGCGCATTCAACTTTAGTTTGTGGTAGTATTATTCCATGCAGGTCAAATTTCTAACTGGGATGCCATTTAGTTGTGCTTTCAGCACCACCTCGCACCTGCGCCGCACCACCGCCTCAGCGCACACCACCTCAGTACCAGCGCAGCACCACCTCAGCACCAGCGCAACACCATCACAAGCACAGCCCCACCTCAGCAGCAATTCAGCACTAACGCAGCAGCACTTCAGCACCAGCATCGCACTAACTCAGCATTACTCAGTACCACCTGAGCACCAGTGCAACACCACCGCCTCAGCATGACTCAGCACTACAGTATCACTCAGCTCCACCTAAGCATCATTAAGCATCACCCGCATCAGCACATTACCATCTCAGCATCACCTCAGCATCAGCACACCACCACCTAAGCATCACCCTCACATTAGCACACCACCACTTCAGTCTGCCCTTGGTATCTGGAATCTGTTGACTCTCCCTAAAATCTGTCAGCTGCTTGTGTGGTAATTTAGGTACCATTTCCCAACTTCTACCATCACGTTGTTTATGCCCCCCCACCCCATAGCAAAAAAACAATAACAAAAAAGCATTACAACATGCAGGAAGGAGTTGCCAGCATGACCAAGAAAAAAAAAAACGAGAATACATTTTTATGTTAGTTCTTTTTTAAAGGGGTCGTTCAGTTGTACATATTGCCTTCTTGGTTATATATTTATAATGTAACAAATGTTTATAACACTTTTTATTATAACTTTTCAACATGCTACACAGCAACCACAATGGTCTACAACATAGCTTAAAGACATTGGCAAAGGCAATTGCTATGGCTAAACACTTATGAGGTCCCAAAGGCGAGACCTACTGACTATACCAATGCTTGATTAATTTGGATTGCTCTATGGATGATTGGCATTTGCCCAGCTTTCTTCAATTATTGTATCTTATTAGTCATTGTTGGTGACATACCACCAGATTATTTCTGTTCTATTCTGAGACCTTTTTATTGCATTTTGAATTGATCTACCAACATTTCATAAAAATATTTTGGAATGCTAATTGCATATCTTTTGTTTTAAAGCTCCTTTGCATGTCTCTTTAGTAATCGAATTGTGCACACCACTTGTGAGTGTTTTATATTGCTTGAATTTTATCAAATTGAGTTGCCCTCTCTCTCTATAGATAATTCAAACAGAAAAAGAGGCTTTCCTCTAGCAAGGTCCCTGCTTACGGTTTTCTAATAGTGCTGGCACGTTTCGGTAAATTTAAAAAAGAAATTGTGAACTAGTGCAACAACACTTGCCCTAACTAAGCATAACTTGCCATTTTTGGGGAAAATCTGTTAGTGGTTGTAAGGCTTAGTCTGTTTCCAGTTGTGGCTGGCACAGATCGGGGGTGGTGTCATGAGAGGGTAGTAAATAAAAAAAATAAACTTACCTCCCTGCCGCCACGTCTCTTGTTGCTGTCCCTCCTGACCTCGTTCTACTCAAGCCAGAAGCAGGAAGCACCCAGGCTCCCCTGAGCCAATCACAAGGATGCAGTGCAGCGTTGTGATTGGTCTGAGTGCAGTGGTTCAGCGCTCAGCCAGGAACTGGGAGCCTGGGCATATTCTCCACCCAGGCTATAATGCAGCCTGCGTGGAGAACATGAAAATTGCGCATGACCGTTTAGCCGTCTAAACTGTCATGTACACTGATAACAGTGCATACCACTCCCGTGGGTGCCTGTTAACCCCTTGGCCCCCGAAACTCCAGGACCCAATATAAAATGATAATAAAGCACGGTTTATTATTGTTTTCTTTTTCTTTTCTTTGGGCTGCTGGAAGGGGGGGCAACACTCCTCCGCCATAGCGGAGGAGCCGCTGCTACTCCTTGCCCCTCATCTTGAGAGGATTTAAAATAGGTTACAAGTTGTTGCTTGTCATTGCGTTTCTTATAAAAAAAACTGTTATTTTAGGGTTTCGCATGTCTTCCTTGTCTATCGCCCAACATAGTCTCGACCTCCTCAATTAGGTTATCAATCTCTAGTACAGTACAACTATCCATAGCTTTCTTTCTGTTTTGGGGGATGTTGCCCTTTCCAAGTGGTGCCTCTAACGCCTTGAGCGTTACCATTTTCGCAGATTGAAACAGACAGTGGTGGCTCCTCCGCTATGGCGGAGGAGCGTTGCCTCTCCTTCCTGCAGCCTAAAGAAAATAAAAATAAAACAATAATAAACCATGTTTTATTATCGTTTTATTTTGTGTCCCGTAGTCTAGAGGGTGGGGCTAGGGGGATAAAAGGCACCCATGGGAGTGGTATGCACTGTTATCAGTGCACATGACAGTTTGGCCGGCCGTCTTTGCATGTTCTACATTACAGCCTGAGTGGGAAACATGCCCAGGCTCCTAGTACCTTGCTGAGCGCCGAACCATGCTGCTCAGACCAATCACAGTGCTGCACTACAGCACTGTGATTGGCTCAGGGGAGCCTGGGTGCTTCCTGCTTCCGGCTGGAGCAGAGCAAGGACAAGAGGGACGACGAGAGGAGACACGGCAGCAAGGAGGTAAATGTAATTATTTTTTTTAGTCCTCCTCCTGCCCCCCACCACTGGCAAGGAGGCAGACTCCTCTTAACCAAGACCTCAAGGGCAAGCATCTTCCCACTCCACTCAGGCAATAAAGTCCACACATAGCGAGATGACATATTCAGCTAGATCAACTGCCATTGGAGCAGTTGAAGTGAATCCCGCAATTGCCTGTTCTAATAAGTTTTCTCCCTTGGCACCTCCTGAGCTTCCCAAGGTAGCTGGAGTAGATTCTTCCACCCCTTGTACAAATAGGAGCTATTCCCTGTTATCAGATGGGCCCACTGGTTCACACGAAAGACCTGGTAGTCTGCCAAACAGAAGTCAGAGAAAGTTGACAATGAGAGCGCTCAGCTTAAAAGTCGACTATCTCACAGAGGAGATAATTGATCTAAAGGGTTTGTTAAATCTCTGCTGCTACATTATGAAGGCCAAGGGAGGTGGGTTGGGTAGTAGTCTTCAGGCAAATTGCATAGCGATGACTCAATCACAAAATAATCACACTGATAAATTTCAGAGACATGGTGTACAGACATTTGCTTTGCCCCCTAGTGCTTCCTTGGTCTCTTCCAGCTCCATAGATAGTCAAACTAATTCAACATATGGGAGAGGAAAGAGAGGCCTAGTGAATCGAAGACAAATAAAATGATACTCTGGATTAGGCATGAACAACAATATTTGCCAGTAGTGCGATCTGACATACTAAAAGCAGAGTGTATCTCTAGTGACAGTGGAGACTATGACAATGTTAGACTTCTCCTTAGAACCCAAGACATAGTAGATGGATTGATTTCTATGGAGTTAAGGTCTCCCCACCTATACATTCGCCAATACGGTTCAAATTAAATTTACCTTCTCCATGCTTCCAGCGTGATCTAATGCAATCGGGCAAATCTGCAACACCACCTAGCACATCCAACAAAGAATAGGAGGCAGTTGACGGACTCTCCAGGCCTGAGCTGCCTTCTCAGCATGAAGATGCCCTAGCCAAAGATCCTCCTAACCCATCTATATCAATTGTGTCCCTATACCTTAGAGGAACCAAGGTCTTGAGGATAGTCATCTAGGTCCCCTACTGGATGCACCAATTAATTCTCTCTCTCCTATGCAAAACGATAAACAACATAGTGAGTCTTTACATTTAATGTCCTGGAACATGCAGGTTTAGGGCACAAACTTATTGACCCAGAGCGGCAAGATTACATTGAGCAGTTTCACATTTGCATGCTACAGGAAACCTGGTTAAAAGAATCACCCTATAAATCTGGCTATAAAACATTTGATGTAAACGCCACACCCTCCTCTAGTGGTAGGCCATCAGGGGGACTTATTCTATGGGAAAATATTTCACTTAACGTCACTATAGATGTTCTGAGAATTGACTCACCTGATATTTTAGGATTAAGAATACATTTACAAAATGGGCCCTCGTTGTATCTTGTTAACACTTATGTTAGACTGAGGAAGAGAAACATGGAATCCTCCACCCTAGAGTTATTGGAAAACATTCTAAACACCCTAAATACGAAGGGCAAGATAATTATATAGAGAGATTTTAATATTATGTATGAGCCTATAGCTGGCTTTGACACGTTTGCAGAGGTGGAGGATATCTTGCCTTGATAGTAGCTTTATAGCTCCATGCACGGTGGCCACCATGCAGGTAGCACTCAACCCTAGAACATGGGCTGCGGGCTGATGCTGATGATTCAAGTAAAAAGATGCTCAAGAATGCTTCAGTTGAGGTGCGATTGACAGTGGTGTCTTTGTGGTGAGTCCTGGGTCCAGGGGTAATGTGGGGCGACTTTGGCCAAAGAGATCGGGCTTCCTCAAAGTCATCTGTGTTGCAGTAGCTGGCTAGCCGATGCATCATACTTTTTATTCGCATTAGTTTCAAATAATCAATCTTTTACAAAATTGATAACGCAAATAATGATTAGTTCACTCATAGTACAATGCATTAAGCGTGTTACATAAAGGAAAACAATCTCCATTTTAAGAGTGGAACGAAAAGGAGTTAGTCAGAACCCATAAAGAGTTCAAGATGAAAAGAGAGTGAGATTAAGCATAAAGATCAAAATATCCAAAAGTCAATAATCAATCAAAGCAGAACTTCCCATAAAGAGATGGTCACGAAACTCAGTAGACTCTCAAAGCAATCAGGAATAAAGCAGGGGAAATGTGCAGGAGCAGTAGCAACTGCAATCAGTGGCAAATGGTAAATGGCATTGAATAGTGTAACGTAGTGTGGGGAAAAAAATGGTGTTAACCTACTCCAGGAACACGTACTATTATAAATAGTCTAAATCAATGTTGCAGTTAGTGTTGCACCTTCTCCTCCTCACGTCCAATCATCTTTCAGGGTTCTAGCTGGGAATAGATTCACTCTATGGTTTCTCACACGAGATACCATAGCGTTTCAGACAGTAACCTTTGGGTACGCAACTTTGTTGTTTCAAAATCTAAATACACACAGGTTTCTTTACTTTTATCATCCCTTCCCATGAATGGAACTGCATTTCTGTCCTTCTAATAAAGCACATTTTTTGTTAGGTAACAATGGGCTATGTAGAAATCGAAACATCTGTATTAATGAAAGAAAATTTTCTTCAAGATTTCATACTTGCGAAACAAGACAAGTATGTTAAGAGAAAACAAAGTCAGTATCGTCATAATTCTAATAGATAATAAATTCAAAACAGGCATTCTTTAATTCTTCTCGGTATAAGAAGGAACTCAAAACTCAAAAAGTGCATCACCACAGTTCTAGTCAGACCACTTTCTAAGCAATACTGATTTAATATTATATTTGAACTATATTATTTTGTGTTTTGCTGAAACACCTTATTAAATCCTCCCCTCTGATAGTTATCTTAACCATCACATTTACACCTGTGAATCTGTCAAAACTCGTTGTCATCTTTAGCTGAGTCTTTTCTTTGAAAACTTTTGAATTGTTTTGATTTTCTGTATTCTTCATAATCATAGATCATTCAGTGCTATTTCTCTCCCCACCCTTTCATTCAGTTCCCTGCTCTTTCATTTATTAATGCAATATCTACAACCTTAGCATAGAGCAAACAAAGATAATAAGCAAAGCCCTATTATTAATATTTTCATAAAAATAGCTTTCAGGATTCATTTTCCTGCAGTAGCAAACCAATTTGCAATGGTTGAAATTCCCTTTCCAAAGTTTTCTAAAACACTAGGTGTCTCTAATAGTTCTAATTTAGGCTTCAAATCAGATATGTTCCTTGAAAATTCTTGTATTTTCTTACTTTTGTCTGGACTGTATGAACAAGAGTGCTGAATTTTCAATATTGTGCAGACGCCGCCTTTCTCTGCAAGTAATATGTCAAATGGTAAGCAGTCTTTTAAAACCATGGATCTAATAGCTATTAATTCTGTGTACAGAAGTACTGGTTGCCAGTTTGTCAACGACAGTTGAAAGTTTTCTAATCTTTTCATCATTTATTATGACTCCTACCTGTGGATGCACCAAAAATTTCTCCCACTACTTGAGTTTCATCTTCTGCACTACATGTGTGTCTGTGTAATTGAGTCATTGTTAAACCATCTATACTATAAACTTGATACATTTTAAGAATCAATAGGGCTAAAAAGTAAATTCTCTCCCAATCAGCAGGCAACTGGAAATAAGCACCCTGTCTACAAACAAAAGAAACTCCTGAAATGGCTATTTCTTCTTCCTGTAAAATTTTCCATGTACCTCCCATAATTTCAAATGTATGTTCGCAACTACTAATTCCCACATGTTTGGTTCTACTTAGTGTTCTTTTGCAAGTACAGATTTTCTCTATTTCTTTTCTGTCTAATTTGAGCTTTGGGTAAACCATTTTCTTCCTAAACTCGTCTACCTCCTTCTTCCAAACCTTTTTCTAAACATCTTTCTGTTTATTCTTACTATATGTAATGTTAGTGTTTCTTTCCTCGAATATAGCCTTATAGCTCGTTGTAGCAGGCTATACCGGCCATTAAAGGCCTGCTCCAGCATTAAAAGCCCAAGCCAAAGGTGGGCCATAAGGCTATAAAAACATTCTGCCCTACCAGGGCAGAATGTTCTGATTAGTAACACAAAGGCCTCATGGAGGGGGTTGAAATCCTCTTGGGCTCTGTGAGGCCTTTGTTCACAGCTGTTGCTGTGAAATACAAACATTGGAATGCTGGAGCTCTGGGCTTTTATCAGCCTTTAGAAGCCGGGAGGTACTCCATTGTCTTCACTGGAGCACTGAACATTCCAGTGTTCTAATGTCATAAAGAAATCTTTCTCTAAAGGCCTCATTAGCAAGTTAGATTATTTGCATAAACCTTAACACTATCTGTAGGCAAAGATGGTCTGAAGTAATACCAAGCTGTGTCCATTTCCTCTGCTTGTGGGTGTAAATTCATGCTTTTGTGCAATGGTACTCTAGAAAGTAATAAATCATAATTTGAGTAAAAATATTCAAAGTGTTCTCACCTATAGACTGATTTGAGCAGAATACAACATGTGACTGCATATAACAATGTTATATGGTGGTAAGTAACCTCTTCTGCAGCTGATGACGATAAGTGGGTGCATACAAAACAATCTTTTGCATCCATAGCTTGTGTGTATTCTTGTACTAATCTAAAATAAACGTTAATTGTGTAATCATCTCTTTTTGCAGTTTTCAAATGATGCTTTAAATTACTCCTCATCAGTCATGTGGGTAAGTGTTGTAGTTACATTTGGAGATCTAATTTCATCAGATGTAAAATAAAACCCCACTAATACTATTGTAATTATTAATTATGCTACTAAAAAGACAAAACCGATAATTAGTTTGCATCTATTTCTTAGGTAATACATGTTTGTCTGTAGTCAAATCGTTAAGCAAAAGTGTACAATAAGTCAGCAAAAGTGTACAATAAGCCCAAAAGTGAACAATAGTGCGTATTTTCTCCAACAATTTCTTAAGCAGTTATCCTTAAGCAGTCCCTTTTACACGTTTTTTTCGTTTTCAGAATCCTTAACCTTACTCAGTTTCTTCAAAATCTGTTATACCTACTCTTCTACTGCAGCTTTGTGCCTATGCAAATCTTTTTAAACAAAACAAATGTATTACTGTCTTTTGCACTTTTAATTGGTATTGCTGCAAATGTCTTTCCATCTTTCTTTCACAGTAAACTTTTCAAACAGCTTTAATCAAAATCTTTGCTCTAATGTGATGTCATGGAGGATCAAACAGTTCAGATTTCACATCACACAGTTCATTCACTGATACATTCAGCACTTGATTCATGAAGTGGGTCCACTCAAGTGCAGAATACCTTTGACAAGGCACTCTTGCACGATTTGATATTCTCAGTATTCGTTGATCTTCATCTGTGTCGTTTGCACCACTTGACTCCAACTCTACAGGGATAGTGTAGTGGAGGCGGAGTTTTAGATGACACACATTGCTATGTTAGCATAAGCGTCTTAGATGTTAGAAACACCATCTTGCCACTTTTGCTGCTTTTGCACACGACACTGCAGATAGATGTTATTATTTGAAAACTGCTTGCTTGCCTTTTCTTCACATGAGAACTGTCTGTTGTTCACATCCCTAGACGTGCACTGCGACCTTGGTCTGAACATTGTGTGCAGAAACAGTCTGAGCCATCAAACAATGTATGTTTTTGAGTTCAGGTTGATCGGCCCACGCTCTAGCCATAACACGCACACATCTGCAAATATCTGAAAGTCGAGAGCTTTTCATATTGCAGTTTGCATGCATTAGACACACATTCTGGAGAAGAACTTTTCCAAGCGCAGAGCAAAGCTGATCCTGTGATGTGATTCACCTAAGCTGATCTTTACGGTATGGGGTTCCCCATTCAAACCTAGAGACCTTCTATTAGTCTAATAATACTAGCTTACTAGCGAAGGGAGGGTGGTTGTATTGCACTATCATTTGTAATATGATTTCTCCCTTCATTTTCTATGGTATTGTAACAATGCTGATGGTTTTAATTTTAATCATTTGTCTGCTTAAGTTAGCCAAAGTACTGCATCTTCGGACACATAGTTTATAAAATAAACATTTTAGGTTTAACTGTATTTTATTGGCAATAGCGACAAAAAGGAATACAAACATGCCTGTTAGGGACATTAATACTGATCAAGCATCTCCCTCCACCAAGAAGCCCCCACTTGCGAAACAAGAGTTATACATCAAACAATTGCCTTTGAGAGTTCACCCCCTGGTCGCCACTTGAAGCAGCACTCCGCAAACAAACATGAGGGACATATCAATAATGCCTTTAGAAAAAGAACAACCTCCCCACCCCCACCCCCACTCCCCACCCTCCCATCCCACCCCGAACTGGTGTGCTTTCGTATGTACCTAGAGGAGACACAGTGGCCGGACCGGCCCCAACCAGACCTCCGCAGATCATGGCGCCGGGGCCAAGCTGGCGAGCCGAAGGAGACAGAGATATTTAGGACATGTGATCTCGTTCATTTCGGTCGATAAGAGAGCCAGCAGGGGCTGCCAAGCATCAACAAAGCCAGCCATAGTGTCAGAAAGAGAGGCCTGAATGCGCTCCATTCCCAGAACATGCCACAGCTTATGTAGCCACCCCAACCATGTCGGTTTCCGCGGGGAACCCCAATGCGAGAGAATGTTCTGCGAGCAGCTCCTAAAGCTATCCCCATGAGTCTGCCCCGCCGGGACTTGAGTGGATAAGTGAGGGGGTTCGGCAGACCCAGTATCACATAAGCCGGGAAGCGCGGGATCTCGGTCTCGAAATAGGTATCGATATCATCTAGCACCTCCTTCCAGTAGGCCTGTAATTCTCCACACTCCTATAGAATATGTACCATAGTGCCTTCCTGCCCGCAGCCACGCCAGCACAACGGAGTACGCGCCTGGTTCCCCCTATGCAAACGGGCCGGGGTCAAATGCCAATACATGGCCACCTTCACCGCTGCCTCCCTACTAGCCGTGTTATGCGCTGTATGATTCGCACGATAGAAAATGTCCACCCATTCTTTGCTTGTCAACCGATGTCCCAACTCCTTCTCCCACCTACGCTGACCCGCGGTGGACTCCGCAGGGGCCCCGTCTCTAAGCATATCATAAAGGTCCGAGATCATGGCCTTGTCGGTGTTCTTAAGATAGAGCCACTTCTCGAACCTAGTGAGCGTTCGTGCGACTTGAGGACGAACATCCGCATGTAAAAGCCAATGCCGGAGCTGGAAGTAACGAAAGCGCTCCGAGTCCGGGAGACCATAAACGTTTTTGAGCTCCGAGAAGGGGAGAATGCCCTCTAAATCAAAGAGGTGACCCGTCGAGTGGCACTCCGACGCCCTCCAAGCCGAAAACGCCCGAGTGTCCATCCCCGGGGAAAACTCCGGATTATCGAAGAGGGGGGGTCATGGGAGAAGGGAAGGTCATCAAACCCTGCCGTACTGCAACGCCATCCCACACCCGCAGCAAGGTCTTCGTAACGGGGGAACCCCGAAGGCTAGGGGGTCTATGAGCCCGACGCAGAAAGGGAACCTTCCAGAGATCCAATCTAGCAAGGGACCGGTCCTGAAAAAGCCAGCTTTTCTCGGACTCCGGACGCTTCCACTCAACCAGGTAGCGCAATTGCGCCGCGCGAAAGTACGCCAGTACATTAGGAATCCCCAGGCCCCCTTCGTCGGGCTTTAAATAGCCCAGAGTCTTACGGAGCCGTGGCCTCCTTCCTCCCCATATAAATTGATTAATAGCGGTCTGCAGGGTATATAATACCCCCGGAGGCGGCCAAACCGGAACAGCCTGAAAAAGAAACAAAGCACGGGGCAGCAGCAACATCTTAACCGCGGCCACCCTGCCCAACAGGGAGAGCGAATGCCGCTTCCATGTGTTCAGATCCCGAACAGCACGTTGTAAGAACTTAGAATTAAGCTGAACCGTCTGGGACACCGACGCCGCAAGTTCTATGCCTAAATAGGGAATGGAAGAATAGACTGGGATACCCGCGTATCGACCAGAAACCCCCCCAGCGTCCGGCCCCTTCTCCCGAAGCCAAAGAATTGAGGACTTCCCGATGTTAACCCGTAGGCCCGAAACCCGACCAAACTCCTCCAATTCCTGCAAGAAGGCAGGGACCAAGCTCGCCGGCGACTCCAAGGAAGCAATGATATCGTCGGCATATAAACTAACCGCGTGTCTCTCTCCCCCAAAGAGGATCCCTTTTATGTCCGGGTTGTCCCTGATTCGCTGCGCCAACGGTTCAACATACAACACAAAAAGAAGGGGGGACAACGGGCACCCCTGCCTGGTGCCCCGCTGGATCGCAAACAGTGTGGACGTGACCCCATTCACCCTAATCACCCCCCTGGGAGAGGTGTAGCAGCTCGAAATCCACGCCCGGAACCGATCCCTGAAGCCAAAGTGGGACAGAGTTTTATCCCAGAAGCACCAATTTACCCGTCGAACGCCTTCTCGGCGTCCACCGACAAGAAAAGAGCGTCCAGATCGGTACGATGGGCCCGTATCTATGAGATGAAAGATTTGTTTAGTATTATCACTACATTGCCGGGCTTGAATAAAGCCCGACTGATCAGGATCAATTATGCCCGGCATCAATGGACCCAATCGTGCCGCCAAAACCCCCGTGAACAGTTTAAGATCAAGGTTAAGTAGAGAAATAGGCCGGTAGGAGCCACATACAGAAGGGTCCTTGCCTGGTTTAGGAAGGACCACTACGGAGGCCAATAGCATCTCCGAGGGGATCGTCCCGGGACCCGTGAAAGAATTAAAGAGGGGAGTAAGGACGGGAGCCAACACCATACAGAACCACTTATAAAACCCGGCCGAAAAGCCGTCCGGACCCGGGGCCTTCAAGAGTTTAAGGCGGGAAATAGCCCCCACTACCTCTTCAATGCGAATAGGTGCATCCAACGCATCGCTATTAAACTGATTCAACGCCGTCGTATGGGCCTGTTGAAGGTAAGCTTCTACCCGTTGAGTGGGCGCCGACCCGCCTTCATATAGAGCTTCATAGAAAACCCGAAAGGCCTGCGCAATTCCCGCATCGTCCGTAACCCGACCACCCTCCAAAGTGGTAATCTCCTTAACTTTGCTCTGCTGTGTCTTCGCTCGCAATTTGCTGGCCAACAACCGACCTGTTTTATCACCGCCCACATAATAAGAGTGCTTAAGGCGGAGAGCCGCATATTCTGCCCTATCAAGATCGAGCCCCGCAAGCAGGGCTCGGGCAGTCTTCAATTGGCGCCAGATCCGTGGAGCCCCCGTGCAGCTGTGTGCTCTCTCCAGCTCAAGCACTTTGGCCGTAAGTTCGCTCCTCTTAGCTTTACGCTGCCTATTTTCCGCCACCGACAGGGCAATCAATTCCCCGTGCACTACGGCTTTGAGTGCCCCCCATAAAGTGGCAACCAAGACATCAGGGGAGTCGTTCAACTCCAGATAGTTCCGGATACACCAAAGGATTTGCGCCTGGACCGCCGGTTTATGTAACATCGTCTCACGCAATCGCCAATGCCCCACTGGCCGAACCACTGAGGGGACCCCTAATGTAACCACCACCTCGTCGTGATCGGACAAGGCTGCCACAGTGATATAAATGTCTTTAATCTGCGCGCGAACCTCCGCAGAGCCCAAAAAGTGATCAAGTCTAGCATAGGTGTGGTGCACATGCGATTAATAGGAAAATTGAGAGGCTCGAGGGTGATACTCTCGCCAAAGGTCAAACAGACCCCTCTCTGCTAACCACTGTTTACCATCGCCCGACCTATCCACTCCTGAATCCATGACTAAGTTCAAGTCGCCCCCCAACAGAAGGAGGCGATCCTGGGGCTCCAAGACCCTGGAGAGAGCGGAGCGAAGGAACACCTCCTGGCCCACATTCGGGGTGTATACCGTGCCGTTCGTAAACGTGAGGCCTGCGATCCAAAAACGGTAAGCCAGCAAGCGCCCCTGAATCTCCGCCACTTTGTCTCCCACCGTCCCCTGAAAATTCCTCGCCACCAGGATCGCCACCCCCGCTTTTTTATCAGCCATAGAGGAGAAATATTGATAGAGAAACATTCTAGACTTCTACCTATGCCAATCCCAGGCCAGCAAGTGCGTTTCCTGCAGCAGGCAGATGTCTGCCCCGGCATTCTCTAAGTAAGATAGGATAGCCCGCCGCTTGTTCGGGCCATTAAGGCCCTTAACATTAAGCGTAAGGATAGTTAAATCAGTGTCGTGCATGAATGGGCAAGAGAGCAGCGCACACTCCCGGCTGCGGGGCTAGCTGAGAAAAAGAAAAACCCCAGCCCTCCCGCACCACCGACCCCCCCTAGACTCCATTTGAAAAACAAAAGCACCCCCGAATCACACCAGTTCCTCCCCTCCCACCCAACCCCAACACCCAAAACAAACCCCCCCCAAATAGTCCCGCGCACACCATTTCCAGACGTGTGCTCGTGGAAGAACAAAACAATCCGGGGCATCTCACGGCAAGGGCAATACCATCCGGCCCCCCGCCCCTCCACCCCCGCTACATAAACACGCTCGGCAAGCCCCAGCATCCTCACGAGGCTCCCGAAGGGGACGTGTCAGCAGCCACGGCATCAATGGCTGCTCTGCGTTCCTGTGCTACCACCTCTGGGTCAGGCCCTCGGGCCGCGCCCCCAGAGCGCCTCCTCTCAACGGTCCGCCAGCGTGCCGGGGACCGACGGCGCTCAGGTGTACTCTCCCTCGCTGGACTCGGGAGCGGCAGCCCCAACACCTTACTCGCCTCGACCAGGGACGCCACCTGGTGCAGACGGCCTTGTCACTTGAAAATGAGGCGAAAGGGGTGCCCCCAAGAATATGCCACCCCTTTGTCACGCAGGTGCGCTGTGACAGCTTTAAAGTCTCTCCGCTTCTGTAGGGTGCTGGCAGCCAAGTCCTGATACAAAGTGATAGTCAGCCCTTGGTACTGTACGGGATGCTTCGCTCGAGCCTATCTAATTATACGTTCTTTCAAAGGGTAATCCAGGAGAAAGGCCAGGATATCTTGTGGCGGTGCATTGGCCCGTCGATGCAGGCCCACCCTGTGGGGCCTATCGATACGGACCTCCATCTCGGGGGGCGCTCCCAGTATATCGCAGAACAGCCCTTGTAGAAAAGCAGTAATATCGGACCCTTCAGCTCCCGATTGCACCCCGCGAACGCGAATGTTGTTCCGCCGGGAGCAGTTTTCTAGGTCCTCTGCATGTGACTGCAAGTCCATCTGCTGCTCCCTCAAGCGGATCACTTCTTGCTGCAGCTGCATGACCTCCTCGTCCTTTGCCTGCTCCTGGTCCTCTATAGCTGCCACCCGATCCCCGAGAGTGTCCATCTCCCTCCGCAGCTCCCTCACCTCTCCCGCTAATTCGTTCTTCAGGGTCTGAAAGTCGTTGCGAAGAGTATTGAAGAGGGATTCAAGAAAGGATTTAGTGATGGGGGTGCATCCCCTTCAGGGTCTGCATTAACAGGGGGCCCTTAAGTAAGCATCTCCTTCAGGGTCCGCTCCTTCCGCCCTCGTTGATTGGACATGGCGTCACTCCAGCGAAGAACTTACAGACAGCGAGAGGAACAAAGGCCCCACACAAGCAAGACCCCGGGAGGTGAACTCGGCGGGCAGAAACTTCAGAGAGGCACTCCAGGAAACCCCGCCTCTCCCAGCCACCCCGCTAGATGTACACCTGGGTCACCAGGCCACCCGGTATTCACGGAGCCAGTCACCAAAGGGGCAGAATGCAAACCCCTCGCTCGCGGCCACTCTCAGCCCACAGCTATAAGGGTCCACCACAGCACCGCCAAACCCCACGTGCTGGGGTAATAAAGGCAATCCACGGGACACCCCGCTGCCACCAACCGTCCTCCACCAGCGAAAAGTCTCAGGTAGGTGAGAAGGGCCAGACCTGTCCGCCACCCAAAGCAATCCAAGAGGAACCAAGGGGCAGGAATCCCCAGGACGCCACCTCCACCTCCACCTCCAAACACCAGGCTAGTCTCTCTGGCCGAAGCTGCTCCGGGGGACAACACAGGCCCGACGCCCTCCAATCGTTGTATCACCAGCCAGGCCAACCCGAGGAGAAAGCCAGCCCCCAGGCCTCTTCCCGCCTGCCCCGGTACAGCTGGGCACTCACCCAAAGGCACCACCAGAGCCGCAACCGATGCAGCAACGCTGGGGGCCCCCACGGGTCCCGGGCCCCTCCTGTGTGCCCCAATGCGTCCAGACCACAGGATCGCTCCTCAATGCTGCAGATGCGGCTCAGGGCTCCCACGCCGCCACTCTCTCCGCTTCGGTGGCGCGCGGCAGCTCCCCGCGTCGGCTGCACCGATCCAGGCCGCAGCTCTCTCCAGCCCCGAAGCTCAGGCCACGAGCTCGGGAGGACGTCCCCGCCGCCGGTCTCAGCCCGCCATCAGCACCCGCAGGCTCCGCTTAGACTCTCAGCCCCCGACAGGCCCAGCGCCGCTGCTCCTTCGAAAATCCGCTACGCGCGGGGTCCGGCCGCCATCTTAGCCGCCCCGCGCGCTCCACCAGGCTGATCACACCAGGCGCACAATATTCTCCCCCAGCCGCCCAAACTCAAGAAGAAGGCGACTGGGAGGCTGGGGGGCTCCGCCGACACTCCCCGATCGCTGTAGAAGGGGCCAGGCAGTAATCCGGGGCCGAGCTGGGCAGCGGCGGGCGGGGAGACGAAGCAACACACGTCTTACCCGTCCGCCATCTAGGCCACGCCCCCAAAATAAACATTTTAAACTTTACTGTGTCTCTGAATACTCTTGTTGTGGACTGATATGAGAATAATAACGAACAGGTATTTCTAATTCCCACCATTCCTGAGAGTACTCTAAGTCGCATGTTCTGGGTTGTCTAATCATTGGTAGCTTCTATATGGTATTAAGAGCGAATGAGACACTGATGCTGGTCGGATAGGGGTTCTGGGTACTGAGGTGAGTTTTTGGTACACAGCAATTCACTGAGGTCCTGGTTTCCTGCGCATAGATCTGTGCATGAGCAGAATCCCTGCAACATGGCGCACCTAACGTTTGGTCTTCTGATTTGAGACGCCTTAGTAGTGCTTATATTGGTCCACGACACCCTCACTCTTGTTTCCGGATAGCGGGAGTGACGGTTTTAACATACCTATTAGTACGATAGGTTCACTCAAGCTTGTTAATTAAAAAGGTTTTTATATTTTTGAACCCTTGTGCTACTGTAATATACATTGTTGTTCTTCTCTGTGTCCATATGGCGGTCGATATTGCAGCGTATTGCCGAACACCTCTGCGACGTCATTTGACGCAGTTTGGGGTGCCAGACGATGGGATGGCTGTTATTTTTGTGGTGAGTGCCGATGCATCATACCCCTACGAGTTTTACTCTTGGGTGACTATGCCGGCGGTGAATGCGGATGATAATACGTTTCACACCTATACTCCCACGCGGATCCCAGAAAATTATACGCCATATAGGATGCAAGAGATTCCTATTTCAGCTTGGCAGCATCGCATTTGCTTTAATGGCGCCCTTCCCCATACGGTTACACCGGTTCGAATGGGCCCTTTATCAATTCCAGGGGCCACTTGGCCGGTACTAGCCGGATTTACACCTCATCCTCGTTATTTGAATGTTGCAGTGGATGAGTTGCGTGTCCTCCATACGGCCCTGATTACTGTATATCGGGCTTTAGTGCAATACATTTCACGCAACGTGCAGGTGGGGGCATCTGTTGTTGCGGGACAGCCAGCTGACCCGGCCGGGATTGTCATTAGTCCCGTCATGGTTAATTCGGTAATGGGCAAGCGCCCCCAGAATAAGGACGATTTACCTTATTGGCTTGCTGAGAAATTTGACCAGCTGGAAGCAGTGTTTCCGCACTCTACTCCTGTGGAGAAACACAGGATACTCACCATTAGTTTGCAGAAGGACTTAGTCCCAGAGGTGTCAGATTGTGACAACTGGGGTAAGGTTTTTGCAGCGGTCTACTCGAAGTGCTTCGGCATCCCATCTATGGCAGTGCTTCCCTCCGTCATCAAGCGTGTTCAAGATCAACACGGTCCGGAGGCGGCAGTCGAGTTGGGGATGCGGCTTGTCGGTGTGTTCGACATAGTGGCCTCTCTCATCCTTGGTAACCTCAAGGGAGATGCGGTACACTTTCAAGTGGGGAATGGTCTAGCCCTCGTCGACGAACTCGATAAGCCCCGAGAGTTGCCTAAAATTATTGCAGAGGCATATAGAAGTATTGGCCGCAGTAGTTTGGGGATTAAGCCTACTATTGTCATTCCAGACAGACAACAGTAAACTAAGGTGAGTTCGTTTGTCAAAGACGATCGTCCAAGTTTTCCTAAACAAAATTGGAGAACGAAGAAACAGGGAAAGCAGCAACAGAAACAGGGGTCTCGTCCTGCGTCGCCAGCACAGGCGACTGGTGAACGCACATATGATTTGCACGATCGCACTAGTATAAGGTCACCTGATAGATTTCAGGTTACGGAACAACGTTCTCCTCGTTCTTCACCGGAAACATCGGCCTAACAGTCCGGTGGCGGAGAACGTGGAAAAGGTTAGGGTGCCCAACAAGGGCGTGAGCAGCCCCGTCAGTCTGACGGTAAAGGCAAGCAGGACAAGTTTGCATGTCAATGTCCCCCGTTTCAGAAGAAGAAAGTTGTTGCACTAACAGCGAGGTATGCCAGAGATAGTGAGAACGCCGCTTCGGAACCTGACATGGGCACTAACGCTGCTCGATAGCGCAGCGGAGGTTACAGTAGTGCGGCAAGCACTGCGTCCATGTCTGGAGGCGACAGCAACTGATACGTTCATAACTGTAGAAACTGCTGATACTAGAGTGGCTCCCCCTGACAGACTATATGACATAGTCCTCTTAATTGAAGGTGACATACAATGTACAATACAAGGGATTTTTTGGGATAATCTGACCTCTTCCTATGATATTCTCTTAGCGGAGGCGGTCTGGCCCCCGGCTTTCATTTTGGATGCTCCTAGAGGGGAGGAGGTAATCCTCCCGTCCTTTGCTCACACAGTGCCAAAGGAGCATGCTGAAAGGTTTGCCCTGGCGCCTTTGCCGCACGTGTTGTCTCTCTATTGGAGAGCATTGACCCTGTTGTGTACTCGTATGTTGATGATATCTATCTCACAGGCGACGAATTATGGCCGCATCTGTGTCGCATCGATCGCATCATTGTTATGTTTGCGGACTTTGGTTACAAATTTAACTTTGCGAAGTCCCACATTGCAGAGTATACAGTGTTGTTTTTGGGCTACGAGCTCAACAATGAAGGTCGTGGATTAGCTCCTCACTTCCTGGAGAAGTGCGCATGTTTGCGTGCTCCAACAACACTGAAAAAATTACAATCTTTGCTGGGTTTTCTGAATTTCGGGCGTACTTACATTCCCAGCGTATCAAGCCGCTATATGCCTTGGTACAACCTACTTTTTCCAGATCGAGCTGGCTGCCAGAGCATTCAGCTATCTCGCAATTTTTGCAGGCTGATCTTCTTGCTTCAAAATACTTACTGACACGTGATAACCACACTAACCTAGTAATAAGAATTGTGCCGGGCGCAGTGGGTTTCACGTACTTAACGTTCAGTGAGGGCATTACAGTCCCCATCGCCTACAAATCACACCTGTACACTTCGGTTGAACTGCGCTTTTCCACGGTTGAAAAAGTTTTGACTGCAGTGCAGATGGCGATTCTTAAAGAACGAGCGCTGTCGCAAGGAAAACGCATGTTGGTGGTTACACCACATCCTGCTCTGGAGGCAGTGACAAAAGCCAGTGTACCTATTTCTAAAGCTTTGCATCCACGTTGGATACAATGGGCCACTTCTTTGACATCGCCTGATGTCACCTATATCTTTGATGCCTCATTGCAGACTCAGGAGTACTTGCAGTATGAATTTGTTCATCCAGCTCCTCTGTCTTTGCGCCCGCTTGAAGATTACCATTGTGTCATTTATACTGACGGTTTGACGCAACCGGCGACGGGATCGAAGCATGCCTATTCAGCGGCCTGTGCAATTGTAGCGGGTACTTTCGTGAATGGTCAATTCAAGTCTGATGTCGTGCATACGCAGTCATTGGGTGATTGTACCGCACAGTTGGCAGAGCTCCGTGCTCTGGTGCTTGCACTGGAGTTTGCTGATCCTCGAGTTACTACTCTTATAGTGAGTGACTCGTTTTACTGTGTTCAGTCTTTTAATGACAATCTATTCTTTTGGTCTCAGAATGAATATCGCGATTCCAAAGGTAGCACAATCAAGCATAAAATGCTTTGGGTTCGGGTGGCAGAACTTAAACAGCATCTGCCACTCGTGAATGTAATTCACACTCTTGGTCGCCAGCGAGTTGGTGTCCACGCTGTTGGCAACAGCTTAGCTGATAAAGCAGCGAAAACAGCAGTGGCAACATATCTAGTGGCAGCAGTTACAAGATCCAAAAGTAAGATCGATGATGACATCTTGGCAGCTATTGCTGCAACTGAGAAGGGAAGTAATTACCCGAGAGGTTTCCCTTCTCGGTACTCTTATCATTTAAGTCCTGATAAAGTGCCCTATGTGAGAATTAACGACATTAGTGACAGATTGATTACCATCGCGGACTGCAGACCTTCCTTGATAACAGCAGCTCACGAGGGTATGGCCTCTGCCCATGCCGGCGTTTCAGCTACTGTTACTCTCTTACAATAGCGTTGCTGGTGGCGCGGAGTGTATAAACAGGCTCGCACTTATGTTCTTGATTGTGACATTTGCCAGCAGATTAAACCTTCGACTGCTGCGCGACCACCACAAACTCAGTTGTACATATCGATTAAAAAATGTATCATAAAATGTATCTAATAAACCACTTGGGTGTGTTTATCTGGATCACTGTGGTCCTTTGTCCTCTGATACTGTGTACAAGTATATCTTAGTTGCAGTGGATTCGTGCACACGTTTTCTTTGGGTATGGCCACAAAGGAGTGCTGATGCTCGTACTGTCATCACGGATTTGCGTGTCTTTGTGGGACTTTTTGCATGTGGAACCTTTCATTCTGACCAGGGCCCTGTGTTCGCCTCTAAGGCGTACAAGGAAGCCATGAGATCTTTGGGGGTCCAAGTCAAATTTTCGTCTCCATACCGGCCTGAGGGTAACAGTGTTGTGGAGCGAATGAACCATGACTTAAAGCAATCCCTGACAGCTAGGGTTTTAGGCACTGGCAGGAATTGGTTAGCCCATCTGTATAACGTACAATGTGCACTTAATGATCTCCCTAAAAGATCTTTGGGTGGGCGGACCCCATACATGATGCTCTTTGGCATAAAAATGTTTGTCCCGGACCTTGATAGTCTAGACATGGCGGCGTCAGCCGCACCCTTTGACGTAGATGATCTCTGTGCTGTATTACAGAATCTACAAGAGACCAGAGACAGTCTTGCAAAGGAACACTTGCCCTCCACATCTGATGCTGCGCTTCAGATTCCGGTAGTCGGCTGGCTACCTCGAGTTGGTGACCTGGTCCGTGAGAAGATGGAGAACAAGAAGGAGTTCGGCCCCTCTTATCGTGCACCGGTCTCAGTGCTTGGCGTGCAGGGTACAAGAACAGTCATTTTACCTCCACTTCCTGGTCACAAGGATAACAGGTACATCTCCATTGACAATGTCAAACTACAGCGAGTGGCCGATTCTTCTTAGTATGACTCCAGCGGTCTCTTGCCCTGCGATGCTGAGAAATTCTGTTTTGGCTCCGGCTTCTACCACCATGCCTGATATTGCCATCAAGATGAATACACCTACTAATCCTTTGTTGACACCACCGGCTGGTGGTCCGCCTGAAGATACTGAGTATGCTTATCCCACAGATGTTTCATTGCCTGTTTTACTATCAACCGCAGTTAACCAGTCACGTTTCTCCTTTGACACTAATTCTATGACTTCCAGTGCTCCATCGAAAGTTTCTATTTTTGCTGCCTGGTTTAAAAGACATTTTTTAATTCCCCCTTGGACTTACATTTGTATGTAAATGTAAATGTAAATGTATGTGTCTTGTAAAGCGCACTGCTGCCCTGAGGCGTCCTGGCGCTGTAGACCGCCGGGGAACCCGTCCTGGCTATCCCTGTGAGATGGTCCCTCCAGGGAATCTCCAAGGTGAAACCAGGCATCCCCGGCGAATGTGGGGGGCCGTTGTGGAGATGAGGCAAGCTAATGCCCAGAGTTGCCGAGTGTGTTCCTGGTCAGAGTAGGTACTGAGGCGAGAATTATCGAGTCTGTTTTGACCCTGGTCCACGACCCTGCCGCGTCGGGAATTGAACCCTGGTGCCTGGCTGATTCTCTGCTTACGGATCTGCCACCTCTAACCAGTGAGCCGCACCTGGTGGTGCTCATATGTATTTTTTTGTTTATGTCCATTGGCTTTGTGGTAGTATTTTTTTGTCTTGTTAATGGACACTACCTGAAGGAAAGATCTACAATTAGACTAATTGATGGAACTTTGGCCCCCACTCCTCATCACACATCATGAAGAGGGACCAGACATTTGTGAATATTACTGCCTGGCCTGTGTTAGATGGGATTGTGTGGGATGCTGTTAAATTTCAAATTCATGGACCCACTGAGGTTATTAATGTTCCGAATGTTCTTCGTGTTTCTATGGGTGATGTTGTGAAACAAAACATCCGCTATGATGATTGGGACGTTCAGGCCATAGAGGCACTGTTTTCTGATTTAAAATATTATGCTGCCTTTGATGCTGAAGATTTGCTAATTATGGGGAACTGTTTTGCTATCAACATTATGGCAATCATTTCCTACATAAAGCCAATACATTTCGGAATTTTGTAAATTATACACAATGGGAACATTGTCCGACGCCAATGCAAGGCAGCTCCAACACATTGGTGAACAAATTTGCATATTTTACTGATTTTAGTGTCTCAAAACCTGCCGCCTTTTATTTTAAATTGGCAGCTGAGTCTGCCTCGAAGGTTAGGCTGACACACACTAAATTATTGTTTTCCAAATCCTTTATGGATGAATTGGCTATCGGGGGTTATGACCTGTGGAAAGCTACTATTGATCTTAAATCTGTTTGGGGTTCTAAGACGTGGCAGGTACGGGGAACAGAAGCTCTGCATCGGGCCTGCCTCATCCCAAATCACATGTTGTTTTTGAATTCTACTATTTTTCAAACCACCTGCTTTGGATTGGCTACTTCTCAAAAGCTGAATTCCCCCTCTATTCCTGATCTGGGTGCTTATCCTAATTGGGATAATCATACAGATCTGTCCCTTGATGCGTTGCAGTTATACATTACTAATACATCCTTCAATATTTCCAAATTAAATCCAGAAGGATGGTTAAATTGGCAGACGAGCTCCGATTTCTGTCAACACCGTTTTCTGGGTCTGCAACCTGGGTATACGCAGGTTCACGTAGACCCACGCTTTGAATCTTCTCATTCTGTTACTGCCTACTCTGTGGGGAAGTTATACCAATCTTGGCTGCAACATTCCACCTTGGCATCTGTTAAACTTAATTTATCTAAATTACATGACAAAATAGATTTGAATGATTTTGTTAAGGGTCCTGTAGGTGGCAGGTCCAAAAGATAGGTGTATGCTGTTTATAACGAAGTATGGAAATTATCGCAAATTGAAGCGGCTTCCAGATTGAGAGCCATTGATCAAGCCAATATAGAAAAAGCACTAGCTTTTATCGATAATAGCATTAACACCCATTCTTCTAGAATTTACACATTAGATAATATTGTTTCATCTGTTGTTGATATTGTGCAGAATGATATGTCTGTTTTATATCATGGTCAAAATCAATTGCGTTCTATAATGCAGTTTGCATGGACTTTGCAAACGTTGAAGGCTGGGAAAGTTCCCTGGGACTACATGAATACATCGTCTTTATTCCTTCCGTTTAATCTGACTGCGAAACTACAATTCATGTCCATGAAAGATGCAACATACTTATTACTACATTTTGAGAAGTTAGAACCTTTGCCTTTCTCAGTGGCCGAATTGAACTCAGCTGTGTGGCTTATTCACGGGTTAATCACACTGCCATTCCCTTTGTTTAAGTTCAGTACGTGCATGAAACATTATGCCCTAGGCAGATATGAACCGTTAGGTACAGCTTTCTTGCATGAAGTTTGGTCACTCCTATTTACATACAGGTGCATGAGAGAAGAAAAAGAAGTTTATTTGAAAGGTGAGGAATGCACTTCCACACCTAATCACTCGGTAGTCTGTAGACACATCCAATTGCATGGTGCGTGCAATGTTCAGGCACCAAATTTAGCATGCGTCCTGAAAGGGATTCCAGTGCCAGCTATTACACCCTCTTTCACGTTGTTAGCTAACGGTAGTTATTTGCTTTTAAATAACGAGGCTTGATGTGGGATTCTAGTGGGAATTCCCTACATTGTGACTGTATCACAAAGAGTAGTCTGCTGTAAAAATGTCCTTTTTCTGCCCCCGCATTGGTGGCTGGATGTATCCATCTGGCCTTCCATTCCAACCTTGAAAGCAGAGTTCAACAAGATGAGCAGAATAAGGGCTCAATTGTCTCAAAAAGAAGTCGCTCTGACTTCATCCCGTGAAACATTTGTCCTTCACGTAGCAAACACCCACACCGAGGTGCATGCGCTTTTAAATACTGATCTTCCACTTCATTTCGGTGCCCTGATTCAAACTATATTTAATGCCTCCTCAACATCTGGCTTGGCGCATTTTTTCAAAATTGTGGGCTCCGGCCTCGTGACATCTTTCCAAACTATTTTTGGTGTGATACTGGCATTTTTTCATTCTATTTTTTCCAGCGTCTTTGATGGGCTCCCGTTGATTCTCGCCCTCACGGCTGGTGTGCTGTTGTTGGTCTGCTTACTGCGCAATGGCTGCACAATTTGTGTCACACGACAGCCTGTCCCGGCTGCTCCATCTTCGTAACCGGATGCTTGAATATTATGGAACATTGCCACTGGCCACCTTAAGCATAGCCTATGGATTGTCCTTCCGGTTTTCCTACTTTACGTGCGTGCAACCTGTTTTTCACTGCCTAGATTGTCCTTTCGAATGGGCTCTGGATTTGTGCTTGTCGAACTCGGTGTCTCCTGCCCCGGATTATGATCGACTGATGAGTCCCTTAGTGGCTCATGAGTTGGACTGTTCTGGTATCAGGATTATGGCCTGTGGAGCGGCACATGGAGTCCTACGGAATTGGGACATCGGTACGGCAGCATATGACTTCTTGGCAAGAAGTTATCTTGAAGAACATGCCAGTTGTCTTCTGATTGTGCTAGAGGCCCCAGTTGTCGAGGAACATGTATGTTCGTTTACCTTATTAGACTGGATGGCGGAAACATTTGCAGAACATTATAATGACTTCCTCTTGGAGGCTGTCGCTACTTACTGTGCTTGCACGTTGATGGATTAAATTGGATGTCGTCCATCTTTCTTTTTTTCTTTTTTTGGGGGTTTTGATTCGACATTTGGGCTCACTGAGCCTTTTGCAGGCTGTTACTTGGTTTTCCATTTCCTTTTTCCCTTTAGTTTTTTTTGCCTTTTTTGCGTTTTTTTTTCTTCGAACATTCACTCCCCTTTATATGGATTTCCAATACATGCACTTGGTTCCACTCTGTCGAACTTGAACTCTGCGTTCCTTAATTGTATCCCTAATTGTTCATGGTCCGATCAAGGGAGGGTGTAGTGGAGGCGGAGTTTTAGATGACACACATTGCTATGTTAGCATAAGCGTCTTAGATGTTAGAAACGCCATCTTGCCACTTTTGCTGCTTTTGCACACGACACTGCAGATAGATGTTATTATTTGAAAACTGCTTGCTTGCCTTTTCTTCACATGAGAACTGTCTGTTGTTCACATCCCTAGACGTGCACTGCGACCATGGTCTGAACATTGTGTGCAGAAACAGTCTGAGCCACCAAACAATGTATGTTTTTGAGTTCAGGTTGATTGGCCCACGCTCTAGCCATGACATGCACACAGCTGCAAATATCTGAAAGTCGAGAGCTTTTAATATTGCAGTTTGCATGCATTAGACACACATTCTGGAGAAGAACTTTTCCAGGCGCAGAGAAAAGCTGATCCTGTGATGTGATTCACCTAAGCTGATCTTTACGGTATGGGGTTCCCCATTCAAACCTGGAGACCTTCTATTAGTCTAATAATACTAGCTTACTAGCGAAGGGAGGGTGGTTGTATTCCACTATCATTTGTAATATGATTTCTTCCTTCATTTTCTATGGTATTGTAACAATGCTGATGGTTTTAATTTTAATCATTTGTCTGCTTATGTTAGCCAAGGTACTGCATCTTCGGACACGTAGTTTATAAAATAAACATTTTAAACTTTACTGTGTCTCTGAATACTCTTGTTGTGGATGAATTGGCTATCGGGGGTTATGACCTGTGGAAAGCTACTATTGATCTTAAATCTGTTTGGGGTTCTAAGACGTGGCAGGTACGGGGAACAGAAGCTCTGCATCCTGCCTGCCTCATCCCAAATCACATGTTGTTTTTGAATTCTACTATTTTTCAAACCACCTGCTTTGGATTGGCTACTTCTCAAAAGCTGAATTCCCCCTCTATTCCTGATCTGGGTGCTTATCCTAATTGGGATAATCATACAGATCTGTCCCTTGATGTGTTGCAATTATACATTACTAGTACATCCTTCAATATTTCCAAATTAAATCCGGAAGGATGGTTAAATTGGCAGACGAGCTCCGATTTCTGTCAACACCGTTTTCTGGGTCTGCAACCTGGGTATACGCAGGTTCACGTAGACCCACGCTTTGAATCTTCTCATTCTGTTACTGCCTACTCTGTGGGGAAGTTATACCAATCTTGGCTGCAACATTCCACCTTGGCATCTGTTAAACTTAATTTATCTAAATTACATGACAAAATAGATTTGAATGATTTTGTTAAGGGTCCTGTAGGTGGCAGGTCCAAAAGATAGGTGTATGTTGTTTATAACGAAGTATGGAAATTATCGCAAATTGAAGCGGCTTCCAGATTGAGAGCCATTGATCAAGCCAATATAGAAAAAGCACTAGCTGTTATCGATAATAGCATTAACACCCATTCTTCTAGAATTTACACATTAGATAATATTGTTTCATCTGTTGTTGATATTGTGCAGAATGATATGTCTGTTTTATATCATGGTCAAAATCAATTGCGTTCTATAATGCAGTTTGCATGGACTTTGCAAACGTTGAAGGCTGGGAAAGTTCCCTGGGACTACATGAATACATCGTCTTTATTCCTTCCGTTTAATCTGACTGCGAAACAACAATTCATGTCCATGAAAGATGCAACATACTTATTACTACATTTTGAGAAGTTAGAACCTTTGCCTTTCTCAGTGGCCGAATTGAACTAAGCTGTGTGGCTTATTCACGGGTTAATCACACTGCCATTCCCTTTGTTTAAGTTCAGTACGTGCATGAAACATTATGCCCTAGGCAGATATGAACCGTTAGGTACAGCTTTCTTGCATGAAGTTTGGTCACTCCCATTTACATACAGGTGCATGAGAGAAGAAAAAGAAGTTTATTTGAAAGGTGAGGAAGGCACTTCCACACCTAATCACTCGGTAGTCTGTAGACACATCCAATTGCATGGTGCGTGGAATGTTCAGGCACCAAATTTAGCATGCGTCCTGCAAGGGATTCCAGTGCCAGCTATTACACCCTCTTTCACGTTGTTAGCTAACAGTAGTTATTTGCTTTTAAATAACGAGGCTTGATGTGGGATTCTAGTGGGAATTCCCTACATTGTGACTGTATCACAAAGAGTAGTCTGCTGTAAAAATGTCCTTTTCCTGCCCCCGCATTGGTGGCTGGATGTATCCATCTGGCCTTCCATTCCAACCTTGAAAGCAGAGTTCAACAAGATGAGCAGAATAAGGGCTCAATTGTCTCAAAAAGAAGTCGCTCTGACTTCATCCCGTGAAACATTTGTCCTTCACGTAGCAAACACCCACACCGAGGTGCATGCGCTTTTAAATACTGATCTTCCACTTCATTTCGGTGCCCTGATTCAAACTATATTTAATGCCTCCTCAACATCTGGCTTGGCGCATTTTTTCAAAATTGTGGGCTCCGGCCTCGTGACATCTTTCCAAACTATTTTTGGTTTGATACTGGCATTTTTTCATTCTATTTTTTCCAGCGTCTTTGATGGGCTCCCGTTGATTCTCGCCCTCACGGCTGGTGTGCTGTTGTTGGTCTGCTTACTGCGCAATTTGTGTCACACGACAGCCTGTCCCAGCTGCTCCATCTTCGTAACCGGATGCTTGAATATTATGGAACATTGCCACTGGCCACCTTAAGCATAGCCTATGGATTGTCCTTCCGGTTTTCCTACTTTACGTGCGTGCAACCTGTTTTTCACTGCCTAGATTGTCCTTTCGAATGGGCTCTGGATTTGTGCTTGTCGAACTCGGTGTCTCCTGCCCCAGATTATGATCGACTGATGAGTTCCTTAGTGGCTCATGAGTTGGACTGTTCTGGTATCAGGATTATGGCCTGTGGAGCGGCACATGGAGTCCTACGGAATTGGGACATCGGTACGGCAGCATATGACTTCTTGGCAAGAAGTTATCTTGAAGAACATGCCAGTTGTCCTCTGATTGTGCTAGAGGCCCCAGTTGTCGAGGAACATGTATGTTCGTTTACCTTATTAGACTGGATGGCGGAAACATTTGCAGAACATTCTAATGACTTCCTCTTGGAGGCTGTCGCTACTTACTGTGCTTGCACGTTGATGGATTAAATTGGATGTCGTCCATCTTTCTTTTTTTCTTTTGTTTGGGGTTTTGATTCGACATTTGGGCTCACTGAGCCTTTTGCAGGCTGTTACTTGGTTTTCCATTTCCTTTTTCCCTTTAGTTTTTTTTGCCTTTTTTGCGTTTTTTTTTCTTCGAACATTCACTCCCCTTTATATGGATTTCCAATACATGCACTTGGTTCCACTCTGTCGAACTTGAACTCTGCGTTCCTTAATTGTATCCCTAATTGTTCATGGTCCGATCAAGGGAAGGTGTAGTGGAGGCGGAGTTTTAGATGACACACATTGCTATGTTAGCATAAGCGTCTTAGATGTTAGAAACGCCATCTTGCCACTTTTGCTGCTTTTGCACACGACACTGCAGATAGATGTTATTATTTGAAAACTGCTTGCTTGCCTTTTCTTCACATGAGAACTGTCTGTTGTTCACATCCCTAGACGTGCACTGCGACCATGGTCTGAACATTGTGTGCAGAAACAGTCTGAGCCACCAAACAATGTATGTTTTTGAGTTCAGGTTGATTGGCCCACGCTCTAGCCATGACATGCACACAGCTGCAAATATCTGAAAGTCGAGAGCTTTTAATATTGCAGTTTGCATGCATTAGACACACATTCTGGAGAAGAACTTTTCCAGGCGCAGAGAAAAGCTGATCCTGTGATGTGATTCACCAAAGCTGATCTTTACGGTATGGGGTTCCCCATTCAAACCTGGAGACCTTCTATTAGTCTAATAATACTAGCTTACTAGCGAGGGGAGGGTAGTTGTATTCCACTATCATTTGTAATATGATTTCTTCCTTCATTTTCTATGGTATTGTAACAATGCTGATGGTTTTAATTTTAATCATTTGTCTGCTTATGTTAGCCAAGGTACTGCATCTTCGGACACGTAGTTTATAAAATAAACATTTTAAACTTTACTGTGTCTCTGAATACTCTTGTTATGGATGAATTGGCTATCGGGGGTTATGACCTGTGGAAAGCTACTATTGATCTTAAATCTGTTTGGGGTTCTAAGACGTGGCAGGTACGGGGAACAGTAGCTCTGCATCGTGCCTGCCTCATCCCAAATCACATGTTGTTTTTGAATTCTACTATTTTTCAAACCACCTGCTTTGGATTGGCTACTTCTCAAAAGCTGAATTCCCCCTCTATTCCTGATCTGGGTGCTTATCCTAATTGGGATAATCATACAGATCTGTCCCTTGATGCGTTGCAGTTATACATTACTAATACATCCTTCAATATTTCCAAATTAAATCCGGAAGGATGAATAAATTGGCAGACGAGCTCCGATTTCTGTCAACACCGTTTTCTGGGTCTGCAACCTGGGTATACGCAGGTTCACGTAGACCCACGCTTTGAATCTTCTCATTCTGTTACTGCCTACTCTGTGGGGAAGTTATACCAATCTTGGCTGCAACATTCCACCTTGGCATCTGTTAAACTTAATTTATCTAAATTACATGACAAAATAGATTTGAATGATTTTGTTAAGGGTCCTGTAGGTGGCAGGTCCAAAAGATAGGTGTATGCTGTTTATAACGAAGTATGGAAATTATCGCAAATTGAAGCGGCTTCCACATTGAGAGCCATTGATCAAGCCAATATAGAAAAAGCACTAGCTGTTATCGATAATAGCATTAACACCCATTCTTCTAGAATTTACACATTAGATAATATTGTTTCATCTGTTGTTGATATTGTGCAGAATGATATGTCTGTTTTATATCATGGTCAAAATCAATTGCGTTCTATAATGCAGTTTGCATGGACTTTGCAAACGCTGAAGGCTGGGAAAGTTCCCTGGGACTACATGAATACATCGTCTTTATTCCTTCCGTTTAATCTGACTGCGAAACAACAATTCATGTCCATGAAAGATGCAACATACTTATTACTACATTTTGAGAAGTTAGAACCTTTGCCTTTCTCAGTGGCCGAATTGAACTCAGCTGTGTGGCTTATTCACGGGTTAATCACACTGCCATTCCCTTTGTTTAAGTTCAGTACGTGCATGAAACATTATGCCCTAGGCAGATATGAACCGTTAGGTACAGCTTTCTTGCATGAAGTTTGGTCACTCCCATTTACATACAGGTGCATGAGAGAAGAAAAAGAAGTTTATTTGAAAGGTGAGGAATGCACTTCCACACCTAATCACTCGGTAGTCTGTAGACACATCCAATTGCATGGTGCGTGCAATGTTCAGGCACCAAATTTAGCATGCGTCCTGAAAGGGATTCCAGTGCCAGCTATTACACTCTCTTTCACGTTGTTAGCTAACGGTAGTTATTTGCTTTTAAATAACGAGGCTTGATGTGGGATTCTAGTGGGAATTCCCTACATTGTGACTGTATCACAAAGAGTAGTCTGCTGTAAAAATGTCCTTTTCCTGCCCCCGCATTGGTGGCTGGATGTATCCATCTGGCCTTCCATTCCAACCTTGAAAGCAGAGTTCAACAAGATGAGCAGAATAAGGGCTCAATTGTCTCAAAAAGAAGTCGCTCTGACTTCATCCCGTGAAACATTTGTCCTTCACGTAGCAAACACCCACACCGAGGTGCATGCGCTTTTAAATACTGATCTTCCACTTCATTTCGGTGCCCTGATTCAAACTATATTTAATGCCTCCTCAACATCTGGCTTGGCGCATTTTTTCAAAATTGTGGGCTCCGGCCTCGTGACATCTTTCCAAACTATTTTTGGTGTGATACTGGCATTTTTTCATTCTATTTTTTCCAGCGTCTTTGATGGGCTCCCGTTGATTCTCGCCCTCACGGCTGGTGTGCTGTTGTTGGTCTGCTTACTGCGCAATGGCTGCACAATTTGTGTCACACGACAGCCTGTCCCGGCTGCTCCATCTTCGTAACCGGATGCTTGAATATTATGGAACATTGCCACTGGCCACCTTAAGGATAGCCTATGGATTGTCCTTCCGGTTTTCCTACTTTACGTGCGTGCAACCTGTTTTTCACTGCCTAGATTGTCCTTTCGAATGGGCTCTGGATTTGTGCTTGTCGAACTCGGTGTCTCCTGCCCCGGATTATGATCGACTGATGAGTCCCTTAGTGGCTCATGAGTTGGACTGTTCTGGTATCAGGATTATGGCCTGTGGA
This sequence comes from Triturus cristatus, assembly GCF_964204655.1. Lineage (NCBI taxonomy): Eukaryota > Metazoa > Chordata > Amphibia > Caudata > Salamandridae > Triturus > Triturus cristatus. The sequence goes on along the minus strand of NC_140586.1, from coordinate 294,285,628 downwards.
GCGGCACATGGAGTCCTACGGAATTGGGACATCGGTACGGCAGCATATGACTTCTTGGCAAGAAGTTATCTTGAAGAACATGCCAGTTGTCCTCTGATTGTGCTAGAGGCCCCAGTTGTCGAGGAACATGTATGTTCGTTTACCTTATTAGACTGGATGGTGGAAACATTTGCAGAACATTATAATGACTTCCTCTTGGAGGCTGTCGCTACTTACTGTGCTTGCACGTTGATGGATTAAATTGGATGTCGTCCATCTTTCTTTTTTTCTTTTTTTGGGGGTTTTGATTCGACATTTGGGCTCACTGAGCCTTTTGCAGGCTGTTACTTGGTTTTCCATTTCCTTTTTCCCTTTAGTTTTTTTTGCCTTTTTTGCGTTTTTTTTTCTTCGAACATTCACTCTCCTTTATATGGATTTCCAATACATGCACTTGGTTCCACTCTGTCGAACTTGAACTCTGCGTTCCTTAATTGTATCCCTAATTGTTCATGGTCCGATCAAGGGAGGGTGTAGTGGAGGCGGAGTTTTAGATGACACACATTGCTATGTTAGCATAAGCGTCTTAGATGTTAGAAACGCCATCTTGCCACTTTTGCTGCTTTTGCACACGACACTGCAGATAGATGTTATTATTTGAAAACTGCTTGCTTGCCTTTTCTTCACATGAGAACTGTCTGTTGTTCACATCCCTAGACGTGCACTGCGACCATGGTCTGAACATTGTGTGCAGAAACAGTCTGAGCCACCAAACAATGTATGTTTTTGAGTTCAGGTTGATTGGCCCACGCTCTAGCCATGACATGCACACAGCTGCAAATATCTGAAAGTCGAGAGCTTTTAATATTGCAGTTTGCATGCATTAGACACACATTCTGGAGAATAACTTTTCCAGGCGCAGAGAAAAGCTGATCCTGTGATGTGATTCACCTAAGCTGATCTTTACGGTATGGGGTTCCCCGTTCAAACCTGGAGACCTTCTATTAGTCTAATAATACTAGCTTACTAGCGAAGGGAGGGTGGTTGTATTCCACTATCATTTGTAATATGATTTCTTCCTTCATTTTCTATGGTATTGTAACAATGCTGATGGTTTTAATTTTAATCATTTGTCTGCTTATGTTAGCCAAGGTACTGCATCTTCGGACACGTAGTTTATAAAATAAACATTTTAAACTTTACTGTGTCTCTGAATACTCTTGTTGTGGACTGATATGAGAAGAATAACAAACAGGTATTTCTGATTCCCACCATTCCTGAGAGTACTCTAAGTCGCAAATTCTGGGTTGTCTAATCATTGGTAGCTTCTATATGGTATGAAGAGCGAATGAGACACTGATGCTGGTCGGATAGGGGTTCTGGGTACTGAGGTGAGTTTTCGGTACACCGCAATTTACTGAGGTCCTGGTTTCCTGCGCATAGTTCTGTGCATGAGCAGAATCCCTGCAACAATAGCCAGTGGTATTCAATCAATTGACACACTTGTTCTTAGTCTCCTTTGGCCATAGTTTTGTGGCTCGTCAATATTGCGGGTGACTCATCTTGCTTCAGTACTTTTTTCTTCACTGAGATCCTCTGTCCGTTCTGCTGTTGTTACAACAGTTTTCTCATGCTAAGATTTGGTCTCTTCTTCGTCAGAGACTTCAATACCACTTTGTGAAATCTCAGGAACTTGTGTTGGTGTGATTGTCTGCAGTTCTTCACCCCTTTCTTCTCCTTGCTGCTGTGATCTTTGTGTCACTGCTCCTTGTAGTTGTTCAGTTTGTTGGGAAAGAGTCACCTATAGTAGGAAAGTGGAATATATTGTGGTATGATTGGGTAACCTTACAATGCAATATTATCACAGTGCCTCAAAGATTCAAAGATGATCCTTGTATTCACAACAGTAAATCCATAGCTCAGTCCTGGTTGTGTGGCAAAGAGCAGACTTTACTGGAGGAACATGTGTTAAGCATTTTACAGTACCCTTATGGTTCATACGCAATTGTGATGACTCAAGAGAAATCTGACACCAATTTAGAAAAATAGAGCTTATTTGCATACAATTTTAGACACCAAAACAAACTTTTTAGCATACAGAACCGGACCCGCATTAAAGCTTCTTTTCCCAGAGACGGTTCTTCCAAAAAGGGGATGCAAATTCACATGAGTGGGGTCATTGCTGATGTTAGTTACATGTCTTGTGGAATGCCTTAAGGGTTCAGTTAACGGACTGCTGACCAACATGCCTTTGTAGCTGTAAAAGTAACTTAAAGGAACTTTAACGTCTGGAGGCCCAGGGGAGTGTGGTAGCCACTTGAACTTTCGGTGACAGGTAGACTACAACCCCCAGAATGCACTACACCATTTAACTTTGTGCAAGCCCTTGGAGTGCATGATGGCCAGCGATTCCTTGGATCCTGAAAGCTGTTTTACCTGCACTTTGCAGGGGATTGGTTCCACCAATCCAGGGGAGTCTGATGGTGCTTTTGGCTATCACATGGATCCCTCACATCGGGAGTGTTGAGTTTTAGCCAAGGACGAGGGTTGTTCACTCAGTTCCAAGTCTGTTGCCTCAGGGATGCAATATTCCTCTTTTGCTTTGTACTGGTGGGTAAAGTTCTATTGTCGGTGACACAGGTCTTCTCTTGGTCCTTCTTTGAAGTACGTTTATCAGAACTGAGGTTCTGATGTCACGGGGGTGCCTTAAAATCTGGAGTTAGGGGTGTGAGAGCTTGGAGCCTATGGGGCAGCTAGTCCGCCCCTGAGGTGACCACATCCGGTGGTGTAAATCACCTTTTCTAGCCAGAGCCCACTATTTCTGCACTTTTAAAGATGGCAGAAATCAACTTTAGATGTACAGATCGGGCTGCTCACCCTGGAGGAGTATACCTCCTGCATACCTAATTTCACACCTTGCCAGGGTCCAAGCACGCCTGGGGTAGGGGAGGGCTGTCTTTTCCTCGGGTGGACAGCCGAGATGCATATCAAAGGTGGTGCAGCCTTTGAAGCTCACCGCTCTGATGTGTCACTTCACTAGCTCACTTGGGAGGAGAGAGGTGTGATCTCCTTCCTGCTCAAGCCTTTGTTCTGACTCCTGGGAATGCTCACACTGCCTGGCAGGAGATCAGAAGCCTGTCTTGGTGGCAGCTAGGGTGGAAAATCCAGAGCCTGCCAGCCAAACCACAAGCCAGCTAGGGTAACAAGATGGGCAACCACTAGGTACCCACCTGGGTGCATGCCAGCCTTACCTTGACACCAGGTTCATGTCAGGGGAAACAAGGCATGTTGTTTGACACCAAACTCCACATATTTAGGTGGAACCATAATGGAGCTAGCAACCTGGGTGTGCCTGGGTGCAAGTCCCATGTTATCCTATGGACCGTCTATCACTTATAGTGTATGTCAATGGTAAAGCAACTATAGAGACATATAAGTTTGCACTTACCTGACTACGGGGCATATTATCAACGGCCAGCGATAATTATCGCTGGCCGCTCTTAGAGATAAAACGTTTAACGCCGGCTATCGCAGATAATTTTCGCCATGCTAGCACTGTAGTAACAATACTCCGCGCAATGGCGATAATTATCCTAGCAATAGCGATGTTTTCCATGGAACATCGCTGGTTTTCCAGCGATGTTCCATGGAAAACTGTGATACTCTTGTTGATAGGGGCCTGTTGTCTTAGCCACACAATCCACCCCCCATGTTAAGTATTCCTTAGTCAGGAATTCAACAGACGTTAAATTCCCGTGTTAAGGCATACTTAACGCGATTTAAAAAATTGCTACCCTTCCTTGATAATATCGCGAAGCTGCCTTCGCAATATTTTCCCTGGTTGGTTTCACAGCCACGCTTACTTTGCATCTCATTAGCGATGCAAAGTTAGGTGTGCTGGAAACGGGGGCTAAGTCAGCAAAACACGCGCAAGCGTGTCATTGCTGATTAGGCGATAAAGTTATCGCCGCATTATGCCCGAAAACGGATGCTAAAGCGGCAATAAGTTTATCGGCTGGCCTTGATAATATGCCCCTACACTCTTAATATTCTGCACCCTGACTCCTGGGTACAAGAGACCTTCTCTAGGGATGACTGACATATCCTTAAGAGCAGTGCTGTAACCCTGTCACACATGAGGACAAAGTTTAAATGGAGCAGTGAACACTTTTCTTGCAGTCTGCAGTGGTGGGTCTTCTGTCATCTGTTTACCTGGGTCACTCAGGGTGGCACAACCAGTGCTGCACGCCCTGAGTACCCCTTTACCACCCATGCCCTGGGTACCACAGTACCACTTACCAGGGATTTACAAGGGAGGTATGCAGTTGTGGCCAGTGCAGGTAAGCGCGGTGGGGTGGTGGAGTGGGGCGGGCGGGGGGAAAGTCCACAGATGACAGAATAGGTTTTATGTATTTATTTAAATGTACCTATTCCGTCGTCTGTCAACTTCTCCCCGTCCCACTGGCCCACCGCGCTTACCTGCACCAGCCACCGCTGGAGGTATGGCCTATTTAAATTGAGGTTGCCAATTACACATGTCACTTTTAGGGAGAGCACACTGACACTAGAGCCTGGTTAGCAGGTTTTAGTGCATTGTCAGAGTCGAAGACCAACATCTAGTAGTCCAAATGAGGGCAAAAAGTGGGGAGACGTCTACAAAAAGCCCTGTTTTCTAACACCTGTGCTCTTCATTCAGGCTCAAAGAACACTATTTCCTCATATGGATTTCTGACTCTTCGAGAGTGTGATGCATGCACCCAGTTTGGTACTCCAGCATACGTAACAGTAGTGTTTGTGTCCAACATCATCTGGAAGGGGCCTTTCCCATTTTTGTTCCAAACAAGTCTTCTGAGCTTGCTTCTTGATCACGACCCAATCTCCTGGATTGAGGTTGTGGCACTTTTCTCTATGCTCGTCTTGTGTGGCAGCTGCAACCTGGTGCGAAACAGAATGCACCACATCAGTCAATCCTTTGCAGAAATCGAGTACCATGTCATCTGTGATGCTCACAAGTGCATTTGCAGGTACAGCAGGCAGTCTCATTGCATGCCTCATTATGATCTTGTTATGGGATAAACCAATCTTTCTGTCAGGGAGACTTCGGATACTCATTAATACCAAAGACAAAGCATCAGGCCACTTCAGAAATTTGGAAGCACAAACATTTGCCAAATGGGACTTCATGGTGCCATTGAGCTATTTGACGATACCAGAATGCGTACTGATCTCTGGTCTTAACCCGATAACAAACAGAAACAAAGGATTCCATGTCACTAGGTTCAGGATACTCTCTTCCACTGTGTTGTTGAAACACCTGCAACAATCACTCATAGTAATCATGCACTGATTCCTTTCGATCTTGTGAAGTTTTTCAATCTTCACCCAATCAATATATTTTGGCAGCACCTTACCTTTCAGGAAAATAATCACTGCTTCATATTTTTCCATGACTTCAGGAGATGGTGCATTATTGCAATCATCTCTCGTTGGCTTCTCACACAGCCATTGTACAACAACTCACAAACCATATGACTCTACAATGTCAAAGAATGTATTTAAATCAATCCATAACTCTTTTGAAATTTTGACAAATCTGTCAACCTGTGTGTACCACTTTACGGGTTTGTCTCTTAATTTTGGAAAATTGTTTGTTAATGCTGCAAGATCACCTCTGCTCCATGGTGCATGAACATATACTTCACCCACGATCTCTTAATGGATACGCCAAAGCTCCCTCTTCATCTTAAGGACCTGTTAATGACTTTGTATTCTCCCCATGTTCCTCTGATTGTTTCTTTCTCTTTTCATGTTTCTTTGACAATTTACTCCCTAATTTTTCAAAGTCACTCCATTTACGGATACAATTCACTAATTCAGTAATGTGTAATTGCATTCTTGAGGAACACATTATCTTAATTGATCCATCATCTAGTTGCACTCCAACTTTTCTGGAAAGGAAAACTAATCAGTTAATTTGTAATGTGTAATTGCTGCACTTTTATGCAATTTCTTTACCCAGGTAAATCAATTCTTTCTCTTGATACTGGTTTAAAATGTTCAAGTTCTAAACATCCCCTAATAATCTCCTCTAATTCCACTTTTAGTTTGGAAACATCAAGTGGTCTCTCCCTTTCAGGTTATGGGGTTACTTATCGTTCTGAACTTTCTGTCTTTCTAAGTTGTGCAGCCTCCTCAAACCATGGTGAAAAAAATCCCACCTTCAAATAAATGTGCTTCTCTCTGGGCTATTGGGGTTGTAAAAAGAATTGTTTCCCCTTTTCTCAGTGATTGAATCGTTTGTGGTGGTTTCCAGGCAACAATCCGAATTCTACGACGTTGGGATGAAACCTGTCACATTCACTACTCCTACAGCTCCTTAGGCCCCTAAAGTCAGGAAAATGTTTATAAGAGCGGTCACAACTGGCCTCGGCACTGTCTGTACTGTTGCAATTTGTGGTTATGGTACCGGAACAGTCATAATTGAAGCAGTAACACCTGGTGTGGCGTTCTACCAACAGGTGCTGGATCATTCTGGAATGTTTGAAATAATGTTTCAATCTGGATTACACTCTTTTCAACAGTGGTAGTAGCCACTGTGGTACTTGGGGATGCATTATTATCAGCACTAGTGGTAGGGACCACATAAGGGACCACATGGTAGGGACCACATAAAGTGGTGGACGCGCGGCTAACATTGCATCAAATGTCTCATCCCCTGATTCACTATCAGTATCCGTCTTTGTCTTATCTTTTTCATCTTTTTCCTGTGTTTTCTTGTTTTTCAATTTATCAGGTGTCTCTGTAGTAGTAGTCAGGTATAGTCTAGTTCCTTCAATCTCAGTTGTTCCTCATTCCATCGAACATCTGCATAATTATGCACTGATCTTCTAGTTCACTCAATCTCCGTTGTTCCTCATTCCATCAAACATCTGCATAATTAAGCACAGATCTTCTAGTCTTACTCTCTCTTTCCCTATCTCGTGCTGTCATTTCCCACGTATTTAAAGCTTTACATTGTGTGGGTCTAGGTGGTGGCCTCACTTCGTATACCTTTTCCTTCAACCTGTCAATAATTTTCAATTGAAATGTACCATATTTTGTAAAATTCAAAGGGCCCTCTTTTTCAGTAAGTTTGCACCATGGACGAAGCCACAAACATGTATGTAATCACAATTTTGTCGTCATATAATGTGCAGCCGTACCCTCGGGAGGCACCTCTTCACCTTCCCATTTCGGAATTGTAACATCACCTCTCACAAAGTTCTTAAATCCCTTAAGACATTTCATGATTTTTGCAAGCTTCAACAATAAATGTTTCACTAATACAATTCAAAATCAATGTTTTGATGCTTTTCCAGAAACATCAAATCTTTCTCCAATTCTGTCACAGTTTTAATTATTGAAGACTTGTTAATCAATCTGAAAGCGGAATACAAACAACAACTGCCAATAACAAAACACAGTGCGGCTGACCACGGTTTAGCACCTCAGTTCCAAAGTTTAGAAAATAAATTCAAGGGTCTGTGCAACTGCTTCCGGAGTTTGCCGCACTTACACTCCACTGGAAACCACGTCCCTTGTAATATTGCCGAATTCCAAAGATCAGTTTTGTAATCAATAGTCCTTATGTCTATTGATAGTCGACATCAAGGGTAAATGGCCAAATGTTGGTTTTTGTCCCTGCGAGTCTAAAAACCATGATCACTGTTACCCCTGCAGGCATTCATCGGTATGGACTATCAATAGACATAAGGACTATTGATTACAAAACTGATATTTGGAATTCGGCAATATTACAAGGGACGTTGCGTGGCAGTCCGGCCCTCTATAGAGGATTAGATAGATTTTGGGCTAACTCAGGGGCCTTTTTACTTTGGAAGACTGTAGGACTCTTCAATTGAATAACCGAAGAGTCTTTGGAATTTATGCCCTGATGAAGTTCCTTCTGGAACGAAACGCGTTGGCTGATGACCAATTTTAACACTACAGCTACAATAAAGGATATATTTTTTGAATAGACTGGAAACGTATTGATTACTTTCTGGTGCACCTTCCTTCTTTGTACAAATACAAACAACAACTGATCTATCACGCACTCTGTGTCATCGTCAACCAATCACGGCAAGACAGTACACTAACCAACCCCTCTTAGTGTGGCACACTGACGTATGATCTCACTCCTTGCAGCGGTTTATCCTCCTTTACAATTTTCTCACACACACAATGCTACAGTTTTAAACAAATGTAAATACCACATCTTTGTCAATTGCAATAAAGAAAAACAAAAAGGCAATTCATCATTCGAAATCATAAGGGCAGCACAGCAAGAAAGCATTTCTTCCAGAGCACCAGTCCAGCAGTGGCAGTACTTTAGCAGCACAGTAGTCCTTCCTCCTGGCAGAGACTTCCCAGGTCCAGAACTGTACTGAAGTGGTAGGGACAGAAGTCCAGTTCTAATACCCAGTGGTGCCTTTGAAGAGGGGAAGAATTCAAAGAGGGGCTTTGAAGTGCACTGAGGTCCTCCCTCTTCAGCCCTGGCTCAAGACTCACTACCAGGGGGTATGTAGCCCTTTATGTGGGGCTAGGACACAACTGATTCAGGTGTAAGTGTCAGCTCTTCCCTCTCATCCTGCCCTGGATGACCCATCAGGCTGTGGATAGCCCATCGGTAACACCTAAACTCACTTTGTGTGTGGCTGTCTAGAGGGAATGTACAAAATCCAGCTGTCACCCACCTCAGATGTGTATTGGAGAGGAGACAGGCTGCAGGCACACAGGGCTAAGAGCAGAAAAATACCATATTTTTGAAGGTATATAAAAGGTGATAGATGGAATGCTTGAATTCATTTCAACCACTAGTAATTACTCGGGCTGCATCCCATTCCATTGTTACTCCGACGCCGTTGGATGTGTTGTGGTCGGTCTCTCTGCCTGCCCTCCATCCACCTGCCATCCTAATGTGGCGGGCAGTCATGCAGGGTCTGATGGTGGTGGGACCACCACCGATGTACTGACGGTGGCTGTCCCTTCACCATCGTAATGAGGCCCTAAGTTCCTTTGTGCAATCCTTGGCGCTCGAAAGCCATAGATACCCAGGGTTGAGCTTATGGTTGTTCAAATGAGCCTGGCTGGACCCAAGACAGTTTTTGGGAGTTTATTCCATGATACGGCTATCTAGCCATATCATATAATACACCCAATTCCTCACAGAAACAATTTTTCAGAAGACATAGCCTGACATTTGATCTCTCTCTTTGAAAGCACAGCAAATGTGACAAGATAAAAACACAATTTAAATGCATCTTTATTAGTCATTCAAGCTTAAGAAATCTGGTGCGGGTATTTCGGGGGTACCACAGCACCACCGCACCTGTACTTTCAGCCCCTATGCTCTGTTTTAAATTAACCCAGGCGGGTACGTCTGGAGCGTTGTGCACCTGCTTAATCACTATACAGCATACAACAGTAGGTCCTCAATTCGCAAAACAGCAACCTTAAAAATGAAAGGCAGGGGCTTAACTTATGTTTCACTCAGAAATATTTCACAAAAATCTTTAAATTCGCTTTCCAAAATCCCCCAGTACTGCTACAAATAAAAGATATGTGAAGTGTAGCCCCTTATGGGGCAGCACATCTGAGAATAGCCCGCCTCACCACATAATGCCACTTAGAGATGTTCCCTGGTTACATGGATCGAAAGGTTCGATGACTTCATAGATGCGCAAGAAGATGATAGGAAAATCATTAAATCATTTAAAAAAAACTAGGAGGTGATGGAGTGAAAGAAATGCTGAAGAAAATCTCACAAACTGGTGAGGTAAAATTAATTTGGGGGCCCTTTAGATTAGGCCTGCATGTGCCTGATATTCTCTTCCACCTTCAGAATTACCGATCCTGAAGGCATTGTGAACTCAGGAAGGAGGGGGAAGTACTCCCCTTAACACATTTTGGGAGAATAGCATATAGGAATCTGTGCTTTTGCACCAATTCCTGCATATTTTGCCTGTTTTTTTACTCAGCTGGAAAATACCAAAACTGTGGTGTTACCTCTGGACTTGTAACTTGTTACTGGCCACATCTAGACTACCAGTCCGCATATAATGAAGACCTTGGTGTTTTAAACTGTTGACGTTTGTACTGGATGTGGTGAGGGCGGAGTGAAGATTATTACAGGAGGCTCAAGTCTAAATACCATTCCCCAGCTTCTAACTTGACAGTTTAGTAAATGGGGAACCATATTAAGGCTTCAACCAAGCATGACAACAGGCTGGTGAAATGATGGATGAGTCTGTTAAGAGACTTGATCAAACACTGTATGTTCTGTGATTTTAATGATGAAGAAGCCATGCACCTTAGAGTTATTCATGGCTGTCTTCCAGATTCCTTCAGGAGACAAATGATGAGAGAGACACTCAGTTTAAATGCTAATGGCTACAAGGGCAGAAGAATGAGCAGATCGACAAGCTGCTGATATAGAAGCAGGAAAAGCGCATAATGAATCAATGTTGATCATAAAAAGCAAGCATAAGTACAATATAGATGCACACAAGTCGTCGTCTCCAAAGAAGAAAAGGCTATGCTTCCGATTTGGGTTTTCATTTCCCATGAAGTCAAATGTCTAGCCATAGGACAGATAAGCAAAGGCTGTGGGAAAAAACAACTTCATAATGGTCTGCAAAGTGAAAGAGAAACCAATTTGCGGGTACCAATTGGTACTCGCAAATTGCACATGCATGCGCAATTGCATGCATGCAATTTCACATTCATTTCACATTCATTTCTATGGGCCTGTAGGCCCATAGGAATGAATGGGAAGGCCTTCCTTTATTGCGAATCACAATTTGCGAGTCGCAAGGCTTTTGCGAGTCCTTACTAATCGCAAATAAGGACTCGCAAAATCATACCTTGATGCATATGCCCCATAGATTCTTATCTTTGCTAGCATGAAAAGCTCCACCACTTCCTTTTGGTGGAACTGGAAACTTGTAAGAATTCTATGTGAAAAAGCCACATGTGGAAATTGCTCCGCAAAGCGCCATGCTACATATTGTACTTTGCTTCTCCTAATAAACTTTTATTATTTAAAGTCTGTGCTTTCTTTGTAACACTGGCGACAAGGTTGGTAATTTTCACTGCTGTCGACTCATCTCAGCACCGTGGTTTGGAGGAGAGTTGTTATGGTTCAGGAAGGGCGCTCCAGTTTTCATCACTGCATTAAATCACCAAGGACCTGATTCACAAAGGGTCTCTGTACCCGTGTCGAAGTCTCTGCAGTCGTGGGGAGTCTAAGCGCTTGGGGCGAAATCTCCGCACTGAGAATTCTCATTGCAGAGATTCTGTACCGAGTGCGAGGACTCCCCCATTGCTGCAGGACCTCCACCATGAGTGCGGAGACCCTTTGTGAATCAGGCCCCCTCTTGCTTTCCATAGTGACTGACTGCTGGACATTTCAAGAGTGGTCTATCACCATGTTAGGTATTGTGGTCGAAGGACTGCTGCAGACTCTCGGAGGTCTCATAGATCACCTAGTATTAAATGCGAAAGCCCAATAGACAAGTCTCTACAGAGCATTTGGCTTTAGTATTTTGAATTACTATTGTGGCGGGCTAAGTCTTGTTATCTATGGGCAGCCATCCTAGTTTGTCCACTGCTTTATATGAATGGTGTGCGTTGCACCATCTTCAGCGACTATTTTTGAAGTGGAAGTCATTGTACATCAGACCGCAATCTCAGCGAATCTGAAAATGTTACTCCTCTCGGGCATTATAATTTCAGCCTATACAATTGCGTGACATCCACTCATGTGAAAGGAAGCTGTGTGTATACTGCAATTCAGAGCAATCATACGACAATTTGCGAAACATGCTCATTCAGGAAGGAATATCTGTATAGTCCAAATCCGAGGAGAATTGTGACACACCCTTTAATGACAATTCTTTGTGTTTCTAACTGCGTCGCACATGCATGCCTTGCCTTGCTTGATAATATGCCCTAGAGAATTCCAATAGAAGCCCAGGTTTGATGTCCTTGAGGGCTTCTATTGTAATTCTCTAGGGCATATTATCAAGCCCCTTATCGCCACTTTAGCGGCAGTTTCCTGCCACTAAAGTGGCGATAATGTTTGCGCCGTTCTTGATAATATGGCCCTGTATATTTTATACTAGTTTAGGGTAAGTCTGAAACATATGATGAGTTCTGAGAAGATTGGCTACGACCTATAAATATACATTTTGGGAAGTTTTTGGGGGACTTGTTAAGCATGGACGTCAATTAGGAGTGGTTCTTTTCTACCCCTGGTGCTGCCTTTGCGACCCCTGGACCCTTGTCTCAAAAGCAGCACATTATCATTTGGAAATAAATCTGCTCTATATGAAAAAAGCAGCAGCTCCAGGTGTCACTTTACTGGGACTGTACACAGTTCAAACTTGCAACAGTTTCAATAATCCCCACTGAGGGAGGTGTTGGCTAGCAACATTCCCTTCTAGGTCTCCCAGCCCCAGTCAGCATAACTTTGCTTCACCTGAAGGCTGAGAGTTTTGGTGTGTTTGACTGGCCAGCTTCAGAAAAGGGAAACAGAATTACGACGATTTTTGGAAGTAGTCTGTCCTAGCATTCAGGGCGCTCCTGAGCCACAGCTGTTTTTGGGCCAGGAGCTTTACTGCCATTGGCTGTCAGAATCTTGGAGACAGATGCAGTAGGTGCTCTCACCTTTTTCCCATAGTGTGCCTTCATATTGGTCAGTTGCCACAAGCTTGGACAGAATTCTAATGACAAGATTGGTAAAGGTAAAACAAAAACAATGACAAAATCAGCTAAATCTGGCATGTTCTTCATTATCAATATAAATCTAAAGTCCTATATAAAGAAATACTCCAGTTGTCTGATTTAATCCTACATCACTATAAAAGGACACGGAGAGAGAAATGCTATTTAAAAAGAGGATGTTACAGAAATGTGAAGGACATCTAACATGGGCTTCAATTGGAATTCCAAAAGAGCATATTATCAAGCCCATTATCGCCATTTTAGCGGCAGTTTTCTGCCGCTAAAGCGGCGATAAGTGTAACGCCGTCCTTGATAATATGTCCCTGAGTGAGGCAGAGAAAGAAAATAAGAGAAGAGGTGAAAAGATGTAAATAGAAATTGATGAAAAGATAGAGAAAAAAAGAGAAAGAAAATGCGAGGGAAAGATGTTGATGGACAGATATTAATAGAAATAGTTAAGAGCAGAGAGTGAGGCACATAGCGTAGAGACACAGAGGAAGTAGTAAAGTGGTTGAGTGCATGTGAGAAAGGCAAAAGTGAGAAGGCTGGCAGCTAAACAGAGAGCAAGAGAGATAGAGATGAAACAAGCTAGAAATACAGGTCGAAAGAGATGGGAGAGCGAAGGAGGGTGAGATGGAGAGGGATTGGTAACAAAGTTGGAGAGATGGACAGAACACAAGAGTGAGACAGGAGAGAGAGAGGGGGAAGATAGACAGATGGGCGTAGCTAGAGAAGCAGCTTCCTGCCCTGTAGGTACCGCTGACCTCCTGCTGGTATGTCCCTTCTCTGTAAGCCCTCTTCTCTGTCTCTCTGCTGCTCCTTCATTTTACGAAGCTCAGGAAGATGTGCCCCTGTCCAAGGGACCCTCATTCAGACCCTCCTCTGGAACATATTTCAGTGGGATGTTCGCAACCTCACTGTCTTCCTTGATTAAGTAATATAAGCAATCACATTGATTATACAGCATTGCATAGCGCTGACTGCTGGAAGTGTGCAGCTTACAATAATTGTTATTTAATCTTCAACTTGATGAAGGTCATGTTAACCGCTGGTAGGTCTTTTCTAAACTACCATGTTCCAAGAAGTGGTCATGGCTGGTTGGATTGAGTATTTTTCTCTTTTCGTCTGGATTCAAACAAGGATACCCGAGTCTGTAGATGGGCAATAAGAGAAAGTATCTAAAAAAATGGCCCTGGTTTCTTTTCTAGACATTGATGACCTCGGATGTGTGATGTATGTCTGATCTTTTCCCTATTTGCTGGTCACAGAGGCCCTGTGCAGCCTTCAGCGTTGCAGCTGATAGACGACTCAAAACTAGCATTAGATTTCAAAATGATATTAATAATGTTACATCCACTTCCTTAAAGTAATTTTTTGTGGCTGCTTCAGGGCACATCACCACACATCACTTCACATGATGTCATCTGGTCTAAAGGTCATGTGATATCACAGAGGGTCAATGGGCATGTGAGGTCATCTCCGCTACCCCTGGCATTTTGGTGAATTGACATCCATGATGGTTAGGGAACAGTTGATGGTAAAACTACTAAAATTAAGAAACTATGGGGTATATTCACAAGAACGTGTGATAACTTCAGCAAGAGTAGCTTAACGCAACTCTCAACATCGCAATCCATCTCGGGAAAATAGCCCTGTGTCAACGTGGAATTCACAACAAGGCGGTACCATGCGATAGTCTGCCGAAACAGAGGACAATGTCCGCGAAACAACCACCTCGATAGAGATAAAAACACAAACCACAACACCAAAAAACCTACGATGGGCCAAAGCGCGATGAGGAAATCATCGATAAGCAGCACCAGGCCTGCAACACACACCTGGCCTGCAACACACACCTGGCCGGCGGGAAAAATCACCATAAAAGTAGAAAAAACACCCAAACACAAACTGACCGACACCCAAGCCCCATGGAGGCAGCAGGAGCAGGCACAGAGGACAAGCGCAACCCCACAAGCACCACGGACGACCAGCCCGGGACATCAGGGACAGGGAAGGGCAAGGACAAGAGGAAGAGGAAGACGAAGTTCAGTCCGCAGGCGAACAGGATCATAGTCACGGAGGTGATGGAACACCATCAACAACTGTTTGTCACCTCCAACGTGTCATTGGGCACAAAAACTGAAATATGGCGGGACATCGTGGACAAGGTGAATGCCGTCGGAGAGCACAAGAAGACAATGGACGAGGTCAAGAGGCAATGGAATGACATCAAGTGGAAGACCAAGGAGAAACTCGCAGCCAACCATAAGGCAGCAATGCAAACTGGAGGTGGGGGCCCAACGCCACAGCTCGAGCTGGTTGACACGGAGGAGCTGATGTCAACAGTCATCAGTGTGGATACTGTGGCCGGAGTCGGGGGACCGGACACTGCTCGAAAGGACACAACACAACCGCAACAGGGTGAGTGAACACCAGTTACTGGGGGTACGTGTGGAGATGGCCACGATGGTACACATGCACAATCAAGCAGAGCACAGTGCACACCCTCGATGACCCTGGGTCATCGCCCAGATCTATAGACTCTCACAATGTACAATGCCATGCTGTCTGAATGTCAACATGTACCATGCGGCTACATACATGTGAACACATTGCAATACACCATCTCCCCTTCACATTACAGGGCCAGCGTCAACACCCCCTGCAGAGCAGTCCCAGCCACTCTTCACTGATGACGAGGACGACAACCCCAGCATCGACACCCAAGCCCTCCTAGACATCATTGACATCATCCGCGACTCACCTCCAGGATCAGGGCTGACCAGCTGCATCAAGGAGACCGCACCCACCACCCAAACCACCCAGCAGGAGGCACCCACGGCCCGCCAGTCTCCCAAGACCCCCAGGAACAACACAAGGCCTTCCAACGCCGTGTGGTGGAGGCCCAGAGGGAGACGGCTGAGCAGGTGTGGGTGGGGTTGGATCTCATGGCTACCAGACTGGACGCCATCCATGGGTGTCTAGACCCACTCCATGGTCTCCAATGAGCCCTTACTGACATCGCTGTAGTCCTGATGCGGAGAGAAGAACACCTGTCCGCTCAGAGGGGCTCCAGCGATAGCAGCCGTGAGCTGGCACACTTGCGGAGGCTCATGGAGGACATGGTGCAGATGGTGGCGGAAAGGATGGTAGCCACCGCTGTAAATCAGCAAAATGTAGCTGGGATCTACCATGCCCTGCAGACCATCATCATAGTATTGCTGCCACAAGGTGTGGCGCTGATGAATGCTGCTGACCCCACACCATCCACATCTTCGCCCCCTGGTGTGTCAGTGCCCCACAGTGCAGCAGGTGTATCCACTCCGGCACCTGATGTGTCACTGCCACACAGTGCAGCCGACAACCCTCCTCTGGCCCCTGATGTGTCAGTGGCACACGGTACCGAAGCCAGTACTGCAACACCCACAGGTGGGGCAGAGCACACATCCGGGGACGAGTACATGGATGGGTTTGTAAGCAGGAGGCACTAGCTTTCATTTTCGACACCTGGCCTGTTCCTGCTTGGTGCTGCACATGGCCCCATGACCTTCCACTGACCCCCGATACACTCCGATGCACTCGCCTTGGACAGCGACATGGACTGCAATATCCTGTTTGATGACCAATGACACGGCGACCAGACTGCGGACTGTACCCTACCTCTTCCACAGTACTTGTCATCCCCGGATGGACTCTGGCTGGCTCTCCACGGGCCCATATTGTGTAGTGTGCTCGGTATTGCCCTGTACTGCTCCAGCTGCAGGACTGCACTGGATGTGTAATAAACATCCAGTGACGCACTGCTGTGTTATGTTGTTCATCATTCATGAATGTGTGGGTGAATGTAGGGACAGTGATGTCCCTTGCATCAATGATGCTCATCCCGTGGGATGCCAGTCAGAGGGTGCTACATAGCATATTGTGTACCGGGTCCCGTGAACACTACAACAGGACACACGCATCAGTCACTTCCATGTCCGGACATGGACTGAACCACGCCTAGATCCCACGAGTCATTGTTGCAAGCCCTGCGCTGGTCCGGCGTACGGCAAGCCAGACCACTCCCCTTGCACTCTGATGGCGGGGCCCTCATTGCTACCCGTCGCAGGCGTACTCACTGTTAGTGTGCAGGTCACTGGTTTAGTTGTCGGCATGTCACAGC
This sequence comes from Triturus cristatus, assembly GCF_964204655.1. Classification (NCBI taxonomy): domain Eukaryota; kingdom Metazoa; phylum Chordata; class Amphibia; order Caudata; family Salamandridae; genus Triturus; species Triturus cristatus. The sequence goes on along the minus strand of NC_140586.1, from coordinate 294,268,725 downwards.
CACTCCCTGAGGGCAGGTTTGCATGCACACCACACCCATCCGGCACAGGCGTCACAGGCCATGTGACTCCGCCAACATAAGGGTTCGACGACATCACATTCTGCCGGTGGTGACTGGATGACGGACGCTCCACGGTTCTCAATCTTAAAGGGCCCTTGAGTTTTGCGCACAGGGTTAGTGGCACCCGAGGCCTTGTGGCCGTCACTGGCCTGCCACCACGTGGCGCTGACTGGGGTTGCACAGGGTTAGTGGCACCCAAGGCCTTGCGGCCGTCATGGGCCTGCCACCATGTGGCGCTGACAGGGGTTGCATAGGGTTAGTGGCACCTAGAGCATTGTGGCCAGCACAGGCACCCCGCCACGGGACGGTGACTTGGGGTGCACTGAGTTAGGGGCACCTTGAGCTGCCGAGCTGGTGTGCAGCCTGCGATGATGCCCCGTCCCGGCGGTCCGGATAGCTCAGGTTTTGTGTGCCCTGCTGGACCGCAGTGTAGACCAGAGACAGCGGGCAGCGCGGGCCTACCGCCACGTGGCGTCGCTTCCGCGTTCACAGAGTTGGTGGCACCTATTGGGCTGAGTGGGTGTGCAGCCTGCGATGAGACCGGGTGCACTGGTATGTCGTCTGCCATGGAGTAATCAAGACCCAGCACCAAACATGGGACCTGGTGGCCTGCAGAGCGGGGCGGCATGGTGTGGAGTGTGCCATGTCCGCGGGCCCCGGGCTTGTGGCTTGCAGCGGCACGTGGTGGGACCTCCTGTCTGCACGCCGGTGGCGGAAGGTGAGCAGTGCGGCCTGGGTATGCATGGGTGGGCATGCTCCGATGGGCGGTGGGAGGGGCTGGGGTGCCTCTGTCTGGGTGTGCATGGGCGGGCAGTCGATGTTGTCTTGTGCAATTGTGTGTACTGTGCCAAACATGTATCTGGACTCTGTTTCAGATGACGGGTCTTTCTCAGATGTGTGACCTAATGGACTGCACTACATGCCGGCAAGTGGTTGGAGACATACCGGTGGCAGCAAGTGAGCAGTGTGGCCTGGGTGCACAGGGGCGGTACTCTCTCTCCCTCTCCCCCTCTTTTCTTCTCTCTCTCTCTCTCACTCTCACTCTCTCTCTCTCTCACTCTCTCTCTCTCTCTCTATCTCTCTCTCTCTCCCTCTCTCTTCTTCTTCTCGCTCTCTCCCCCTCACTTCTTCTCTCTCTCTCTCCCCCTCTCTTCTTCCTCTCTCTCTCTCCCCCACTCTTCTTGTCTCTCTCTCTCTTCCTCTCTCTACCCTTTGCTCTCTCTCTGTCCTTTAATGTGCGCAGGACACAACTTCTCATCATGATTTTTGTCTTGCAGGCTGTGACCTATGGATTGGCCCGTGGGGAGCCGCAATGTGTCTTCATTTCATTTCAGTGTTCATTTTAATAAAGTTTGATTTGTTGCTTCGGAAATGAATATGTGATGCTCATTTTTGTGTCGACACATGCATGTCACCAGTTGTGATTCTGCGACATCATGCGGATAATTTTGTACGTGATTGGGTGTAGCTGATGTGGCATGTCTTTGGTCGGGGGGTGCCGGGGAGGGGGGGTCCTGGGGGTGGTTGCGTCGGGTGTTGTTTCCCTTTCGGCCCTCCGGGCTGCATGTTCAGCTGCCCGGGTGTATCTGTTGTTCTTCAGGTGTGGCTCTGGGCTGGTCTCCGTTTCGTGGTCCAGGCTGTGGTCTGACTTAGCACCAGGTCGGAGCAGGTGTTATTTTCCTGCTGCTAACGCGCCTTATCGCCTGTTTCGTGTTCTTATCGCATTTCTGGCTGTTCGTTGTGAATGTTGTGGAGTGGTGTTGTAGCGGCTTTGGGCACGGGAATGCCTACTCTGCCTCTCATTAGCGATAGTTGCGGGAGTCTTCTGTGGCGATGTTTTTTGCGACTGCTATCGCAAGTAAACTGGTGCTGTGGGCTGTTAACACCAGCTTGTGAATGGGGCGAGCGATTTATCGCAACTTTGGCTGCGATAAAGTGCCGTTAACTCGGCGATAGCTCCTTGTGAATATCCCCCTATGTATATCAATATTAGGGGAAGTGATTTCTACAGAAAAAGTAATAGCAGCCTGTAACATGGATAAAAACAGAGAATGATGAAAAAGATGAAAGAATAGTGTATAGCACTGTGGGAAAATCCCCAAAACATGATAGTGCCAAAGATAGGAGAGAGGAAAATAAATTGTTCTGTTAACATGTGTGGAAGTGAGTGCCATGTGCTGTTTAACTGATGTTCTATCAGCGGAAGGGACTGTGGAGTTAATGGATCCAAATGCCACTTTGATAAGGTATGTGGGGACAGCAAGGAGGCTACACGTACAAGCATAACAAAGATAAATGAAGGAGAACCCCAGGAATAGGACAGCCTAGACAAGTGAAGGACAATTCTAATTCAAATAATTAAGGCCCGTGATTGAGCTTGATTTACTTATGTTAGGTTGTAATTAGGTGTCATGGTAGGATCTGGGTTGACTTATGCTATTATAATAACATTTCTTTTTGCAAAGTCCTGACTGATAAACCTTCGTGTTTGGAGAAAGCCGATATACAAGTGGTGGTTTTGATGGTCACTCCATTAATTTCATGGGGTTTCTCAAAACTGAATTGATCTTTAAATGAAGACATGCATGATTTAAACTATATGTGGGAAGTAAGCTAGTGCACACTATCAGTTAGAGGGATCAAAGATTTCTAAAAAAATGTTTTACTTTGTCCTTGGAAACACATTTTATTGGCTTCAGAATGATTATGGGTCTGGCATTGTAGGTTTCCATGAACATTTGTTTTGCAGACAAGTATTCCTTAACATTTATAATGCATGCTGGAGCAGATGATTTTAAATAAAATTATTGAGGAAGGAGATTCTTGTTTATAGGTTCCCCCACAGAGGATAGACATCTCTTGTGTGTGGATATGAGAAAGTTGAATGAAAGTAGTAACTGACCTACATTGCCTCACTAAAATCAACAAAATGGTATCAATATTGAAAGGATCAGCAGTATTTTCAATCACTGCTCTAAACTCCGCCTACCATCCAATAGAATGTATTCTGGAGTCAAGGTCATTAACATCTTTTATCATGTTTTGGTTTGTTGTATTATGAGAGGATGCCTTTTGACTTGCCTGTGAGATGCCTGTTTTCCAAGTTCCATTTCTTGATGGACATGGATGAGGCAGTCACGTGTTTCCAAGATGATATTCATGTTTTTACAAAAAAAATTGAAATGCTCAGAACATTTGTTCTCATTTGTGTAAAAGTCTTGGGGCCCGATTCACAGAACTAACTTAAGACAAAATCCTAAACTTACTACCATTTTCGTATTCACAGAAGGCACTTACTCATTTTGGTATTCACAGAAGACACTTACTCATTACGGTATTCACAGAAGGCACTTACTCATTTCGGTATTCACAGAAGTTAGGAGTCCTAACTTTAGGACTCCTAAATGCCTTCTGTGAATACCGAAAGTCTTAAAATGAGGATTTTTTTCAGTTTCATAGTAGTATAGTTAGGAGTCCTAACTTTAGGACTCCTAAATGCCTTCTGTGAATACCGAAAGTCTTAAAATTAGGATTTTTTTCAGTTTCGTAGTAGTATAGTTAGGACTCCTAACTTTAGGACTCCTAAATGCCTTCTGTGAATACCGAAAGTCTTAAAATTAGGATTTTTCTCAGTTTAGGAGTCCTAAAGTTAAGACTCCTAACTTTACTACTACTAAACTGAGAAAAATCCTAATTTTAAGGCTTTCAGTATTCACAGAAGGCATTTAGGAGTCCTAAAGTTAGGAGTCCTAACTTTACTACTACTAAATTGAGAAAAATCCTTATTTTAAGACTTTCGGTATTCACAGAAGGCATTTAGGAGTCCTAAAGTTAGGAGTCCTAACTATACTACTACGAAACTGAGAAAAATCCTAATTTTAAGACTTTCGGTATTCACAGAAGGCATTTAGGAGTCCTAAAGTTAGGACTCCTAACTTCTGTGAATACCGAAATGAGTAAGTGCCTTCTGTGAATACCGTAATGAGTAAGTGCCTTCTGTGAATACCAAAATGGTAGTAAGTTTAGGATTTTGTCTTACGTTAGTTCTGTGAATCGGGCCCTTGCTCTTTGAGTTGACAAATGTGTTTTGTTCTAATCGCAGGTAGACTATCTTGGACGCACTATTCCTACCGAGACGATAATTTCTATACAATCTTCGGTGAACTGAAATGACACATTGTTATGTTTTTCTGGTTTCTCCAAGTATTAGAGGAAATATGTGAAAAAAAGTTGCAAAGGTTTTGAAACCTGTGAGGAAATCGCTTTAGAAGGGGCTCGACTTTGTGTAGGGTGATAAGCAATACTTTTACCAAATATGCAAAAGCTGTTAATTGTTGCCCCTACTCATCCATTTAGTGTGGGCTATTTAAGTGTCTTCGCGGTTAATGATAGTGTCTATGGCCTCCATATTTTTTACAGAGCGTGAATAGAATGTGGGATTTGCACCTAGGAATTTGAATTAGACAGAACAAAGGTCTAGCAAGACTAAGCAAAAGCTTTTGGCTTTTATCTGGGAAGTTAATCACGTGAGATGCTATGTTTGGCACAGCAAATTCTTCTGGGTTTGAGGATGTGGATGTATTAGCTTTTTTAACAGAACTCAAGAACTTTGTTTGACTTCGGAGGATCATTGGAAAATAGTAGAGGACGATCATAAAGTGAGGAAATAAGTCAATATTTTCCTTTACAGTGGTTGACCACTGATTGAACTAATGCGGGCATTTGTATTTTATTGCTCAAGCTTTACAGGCATGGTATATGGAAACTGTGTGCAACATGAAGGATAGCACAGAAGATTTGGAAAGTGCTCATTAAGGCCATATGGGAATGTATTGATTGAAAACAATTCTCAAAGTCACAGTTTGCTGTAGCCTAGTACAGCTTGGGATACTCACTACTGGGTTTGCAATTGTGGAAACTGTATGACTAGTGATAGTGGTCAACATTTAGGGCCATTTTCGGGGTCATAGGTCACAGAATGAGTGGCTGAAAATTACATTTGATATTGCAGAACCACTTAAGTTATTGCAAGTAACATTTGTATTGTTAGTTGTGGAATATCTTTCTATTTCCTCAAAAGTAACATTTGTGGAAAAAGTCACCACCGAGACTGGCATAATATTTTTTTCAATTGAAGGGTTCAGGGATTCCAGCAACATTAATAACAGATAATGATGTGCAGTTAAATTTCCAATATGAATAAAGATTTCTAGAAGGTGAGCAATATTATAGCTGGATTGTAGGGAACACAATGTAATATATTTTTCGGAGCTAATAGACACCAGCCTCTACTAGGACATCAAGACACCTCCCATAAGAATTACCGTCCAAGAAGCATGCCAGACAACTCATGGTGCATGGTTTGTGCAAAGTGAGCACCAACAGCTTTCAAATCAGCCACTACCATGACACCACATCATAAAAATTAACCTCTTCTTTCAAAAAACATACAGCTGAACCTGAGATAATGTCCAGAATATAAATCTACAATATCAATCCAAAATAGCCTTAGTGCCAGAATGTTTATTTTGGAGGTGCTGCAGCGCCCCCAGCATCTCTACTCCGAGCACCTATGGAAACTGCCGTGGGCACCCACTTCACCCCCAGTTATTCAAATTTGTTTATAGGTTGGAGGGAAGAACAAGGCAGTCTAAATTATGTTTTAGGGTTCCAAGTTAATGCTCTTATAATGTGTTCGAAAAGCCTAATCAGAAATGGAGAATAGTTCAAGACTTGAGAAAAGTAAATGACATAGTGGTCCCAAGTTGTCCCTTGGCACCAAATCCAAATTACAGCAGATGCAGACTGTTCACAGTCATCAATTTCTGTTCCGCATTTTTCTCAATTCCTCCTCATGCGGATAGTCCTGTGATACCCAAAGTACAGCTAGAGGGTCAAATGCGGCCCTCCTTACATTCATGTACGACCCCCAGGTCAACAGCAAGACTGGGCTGCTGTTTACTCAACACATCTCTAAAATTAAAAATATGTCAAATAAATGAAGTAATTAGGGTCTCCTTCACTGCTTAACTTTAGGAACATCTTCATTTATCATCTTGCAGCAGTCACTTCGAAATTCAAAAGTGTATTTCATTAACATGCATAACCATTTCACCTTAGTAAATCAGATTATATCAGTGCATTGAGAAGCCATTTTTTTTAAAGTGATAGTTTTCAAACATTAATTTAGAAACTTCATGCTTTCCCCACCCTGACAACTAAAGGAAGTGACCCGATTAGGGCCACCCAGGTCACTTGAGACCACCTCTCAGCCTTCCATACAAATGAAGAGTCGGTCAGACAGTAGTGAATACAAACCAAGTATATTTTATTCAGATACACTCGAGCGGAGTCCAGTCTGACCTGCCTCCTAGGATTGCTGCAGAGGGACTGACTTCAGTAAACATAGAGATACTTTTTGTACCTTTCTGAACCAAGAATGTCCCGCCCATAGTGGAAACCTACTAGCAGGTGCAGCTAAAACAAAGAAGCACAGAAAGATGAGTTTTGACAAGGTTGTTCTGTTTGTGTCTATCGCTAGGCTAGTGGGAGAAAGCCTCTATCTATGGAAAGGAATGCGTTAATAAGAACCATGTACTCATTAGCAGAGCAAGGCCTAAACTTGGAGAAATGAACATTTCCACTGCGCGCTTCTCGAGTCAGAGAATATTTAGCTGACAACGTGATTCAAAATAGCGACTGAACATTAAATGGTGCCGCAAATGCTAACTTAACACGAGAACAAAGCATAAACAAAATAGTAAAACCTTTTCATTTCATCAGACCCTCCTTTTAGCATTCTCTAAACCATGTGTGATGGAAAAGAGGTGTAGCATTCTGAGAAGCAAAGGACATCAACACTTGGAGCAATCCATCTACTCAGTATCGGGAATAGAAGTAGCAAGGGATAATGTGGAAACAAAAATGCCCTCATCAATCTGCATCATGTCATTAATGTCCTTATGCGACATGATGGCAGCACTAGTGGCATGAGCTGGCTTTTTTGGTTTAGGGGTGAGAACACTTATACAATATGTGCAGCAGGTCGGGAGACAGTGTATGCAAAGACAACATGTGAAGAAAATACCAGCAATCACAGCTAGAAAGATAAGGATCTTCCAACCACAGGACATGAGCATACCCCAGAACCACCCAGAGAGAGTCCAAGTACCATTTTCTTGGTGTATGTCAGATGAAAGTCTATGCAATTTCTGTATGGCAGCATACACATTAGGGGCGTGGTCAGGTATGTACACACAACAGCTACTGCCAATGAATCAAGAGGCCCCACCCCTACCTGTGAGTATGACGGCTATCACCATCCGGTTCTGCAAGGTAACTAACCTCGTAGCCTGAAGCTCAGAAGTGATGTTAGTCAGCTGTTGTATTAATCACCCCTTCAACAACCCTTGTTAACCGACGAATGTTAAGGCTATTGGACATGGGGCCCCAAAAAGGTATGATACCCTTCATGCATCCTCAAACTGTTGTAAGGTGGTATCTGTCTGATCTATATCCTTTTTGTCAATGACCCTTTGGCTCGGGGCAAGTATACACTCCTACACTGCAGCTCATGATCTTTATGGTAATTGGACCGAGCTATATACACAGAGGAAGGAGAAAAGGGAGATAACATCTGCCCAACGATCCCCTCGGGAGACAGACATAAGCTTGGGATCCACAGACAAAATAGGCATTGGGGGTGGGATTAAGGGCGGACTATTGGTTGTTCTCAATCTGAATGTGGAATTGCATCTGCTCTCCCCCACCTTTAACCTCCCGGTCCCCTGGACACAGAAACTAGCTGTTATTTTGACCACTGACACTGGTATTGGCTGGTCTTTGGTAACATTACGAAACTTGAAAAATTGGAAATACTCAGACGTGTTAAAACCTTGGAAATCAATAATTTCCATTGGAAACCAGGTCTTGTTCTTTACTCTTTTGTATGTGTTCATACAGGACTTTAAAAACAATTTACCAAATACCTCTTGACCTGTCGGACCTACGGGGGGAACCCTGTGATGGAAATGTACATTCTATACCACAGTGCAGTCAGCAGGTGTCCTATCCAGAGCATAGAATTGGGGATGGGGCGCACCATACTGAGCAACTACTGATGTATGACAGTGGCATGGACAACAAATTATCACTTTTATGAGTCACTGAGGGAAGCAATCCACAAATCCAGCAATTGGTTATATTAGACACCTCATGAGCCTGATACAAGATTTGTATAAATACATTATCTGTTTGGGACTTTCGGTGGTGAAAATGGCTCTTCCTCCTCAGTAATAGGCCGACTAAACGATACATTATGAAGCAAAAAGGGGAATGCAGTAAAAGTAATAATGAAGGCAATTTTTCCCAGTGTCCGTCTGAGCCTCACTGGTTCAGGCTCCTATTGTTCATCAGCGTTGGCGCTCTTGAGCACTGGCAGTGGAGCTGCTCAGTCCTACCCCCTCCAAGGGAGCACGTTCAATCTATCCAGTCCAATGGCAGAACAATGCACCAATCTCACCTCACCCCAAACTAACACTGTTGGTACCATGACCAAGTACATCCTGAGTTGCACAGTCCATCCCTAATTAACCTGATTTCTCCTTTGGTGCACTGGTCTTCAACCGAGGGCGCAAATTGTACCTGGTGGCTCCAGGCACAGAGGGGTCAAAGGGGCTCTTTAATGGCTTTCATTTCAGAGGGGACTGCTGCATTTAGTACATCGTCATTCTCAGCATCCGTGTGGGTCCATATATGCTGCGCATCACTGAAGGGGACAAACTGAGGTATCTTCTCTCCCTCAGCATCCTCAATACCATCCTTCACCCATTCATCATAGGGTAAGGGCAAGGGTACTAGGTGGAAGTGACTAGAATGTATCCAATTCTTTCGGTCAGCGACTTTCACAGCTGTCCTGGTAGCGAGGAGCACCTGCTCGGCCCTTTCCAACAGGGCTCTAAGCACTTCTTCCACTGAAAGTTTCGGAGTAACACCCAGTCCCCCGGCTGGATGTTATGACCAGGCCCCTCTGGTACAGGCAGAAGCGATTCCTTTATCTGTTGGTGAAGAGAATGCAATTTTTTAGGTAACTGGTACAGGTAATCGGTCAATAAAGGGTACTCAATCTCTGAATACCTACGCGGGCGCGGGATGCCCCAGACATTTGCCGGGCGTCCGAACACCACCTCGTAGGGTGACAATCCTGACCTAGAATGTGCTGTTGTTCTTGTGGACTAAAAGATCTAATGGGAAAGCAGCTGGCCACTGCAACCCTGTAGTCTCCTGAATTTTTGCCAATTTCAGTTTGAGAGTACCATTGTACTTCTCAACCAAACCTGCTGACTGAGGGTGGTACGCAGCATGAAACTTCTGTCTGATGTGTAGTCCTTCACAAACTTGCTGAATAACCTTGGCAGTGACATGATTTCCGTTATCACTCCAGATCAAACGGGGCAAGCCAAAACGAGGAAAGAACTCCTTCAGGAGTATCTTTGCAATCACAATAGCTGTATTTTCTTGAGTGCGGTAAGCCTTAATCCATTTACTGAACGCACAAACAACCACCAACACATACTTCAAATTATTGACTCTGTACATTTCGATATAGTCCATTTGAAGGACCTCAAATGGGAATGTGGGGTGTGCAAAATTGCCAGGTGGTGTACGGGTACCCTTACCAGGATTCTGCATCATGCACACAATACAGTATTTCACTAAATGTGCAGCTGTCTTTGGAATGTTATCATTTTGCCATACATGGTCTATTAACTTGCAAATACCCTTAGCACTGTTATGAGCTGGCCCGTGAGCCATAGTGACTACAGGAAGAACATATGCATCTGGAAACATCCATCTCTGCTTCCCTGACTTGTCAATCCAACATCCCTCATCATTCAAATTTGCTGTACTTTCTTGCCACACTGCAAACTCCTCCAACGTGGCCTCACTCTGTATTTCCTTCAAGTTGTCAAGTGTATCCTCAAACATGGAGAACTCGGGCACCCACCTGGCGGGACCTGCTACAAACATTCTTTTCCTCTTAGTTCAGGCTGTTTCCTAAGCTGTCTGATCTGCAAAAGCGTTCCCCTTACCCACATCTTCAGTAAATGTCTCATGGGCGCCGCACTTCACTATGGTCAATTTCTTAAGGAGTGTCAAAGCGGACAGAAGCCTATGTATAAGAGGACCATGCTGAATGTGTGTCCCGTGGGAAGTAAGGAACCCTCTCTCTCCCCAAAGTCGCCCAAAATTATGGGCGACCCCGATGGCGTACGGACTGTCAGTATAAATATTAACAACCAGTGCCTCACTCAACTCGCAAGCTCGAATAAGGGCGACTAACTCAGCTTCCTGGGCAGACTGATATAGAACTCGTGATGTCTCAACTACCATACGCAGCGTAGTAATTGTGTATGCTGCAGTGGTGGTACCAGCTGGTAATTTGAAACAAGAGCCATCAATATATAGTTCCCCTTGGGGTTCAGATAAGGGAACATCAGTCAGGTCTACCCGTCCTTTCGCCTCTTCCTCCGTCCGGAAGATACAATCATGTATGTCAATCTTCTTATTCTCAGAAGTGAGGGGTAGTAACGTAGCTGGATTCAGAGTGGCACAGCGGTTGATCGTAATGTGCTTTTGAAAGAGCATTAGCTTGTAACCTGTCAGACGTGCACTGGTGAGGTGCTATGTCCTTGTCTTATTCAAAAGTGTATCCGCCGATTGTCTTATTGAGACTGCCACAGCCGCAACCACTCTTAGACAGCTCGGGCGACAGGGTCAAGCACAACAGAGAAATAAGCACACAGTTGTTGCTTATCTCGAAAGTTTTGTGTTAAAACAGAAAGCGCACAACCAATCATCTCATGGATGTACAACGCAACGCATTTAGGGTAATTAGGGGTAGCAAGCACTGGAGCGAGCAAAGCGCAGTTTTTAATTGTTCAAAAGACTGATGACACCCTGGCATCCAAGGCAGGTGTTCATGCACCTCCTTTAGTGTTAGCGCAAGCAGGGGCTTACTAAGCAGTGAATAGCCAGGTATCTACTGCCTGCAATAGGAAGTGATACCTATGAAAGCACGCACATCTTTCTGAGTTTGCGGGACAGACAGTTTAACAATGGTACTGATGCGCTCAGGGGTCAATCTCCGACCCTCCTTCAACAGTAGCTGACCTAAGTAGGTGACCTCCTGCTGACAATACTGAAATTTAGAAAGGGATACTTTATGGCCATGCTGAGCTAAATGTAGCAGCAATTTGACTGTACTGTCTCTGCAACCTTGTTCTGTATCCGAGGCAATGAGCAAGTCATCGACATACTGAAGCAATACAATACCTGTAGGGAGTGACAAGGAATCTAGCTGACCTTTCAATGCCTGACTATAGATACTCAGACTCTCTGTATAGCCTTGAGGAGCGCGACAGAATCTAAAACTTCTACCAGCGAGGGTGAACCCGAACAGATATCTGCTATCAGGATGAATGGGAATACTAAAGAATGCATTTTCAAGTCAATGACAGAAAAGAATTTAGCAGAAGAAGGAATCATCGTGGAGATAGTCTTAATTTTAGGAACCAACGGAAACTGAGGAATCACGCAAGTCAATCACAAAGCGATAAACATCTTTGTGATACTCAGAGGGACCCGAAGGCGTCCTTTTAAGAACGGGAATAATAGAGCTATTGCAAACATTGTCAGTCGTCTCCTCAACCACTCCTTTATCAATCAAATCCTGCACAATTTTTATCAAAGCTCGCTCACCTGCCTGTATCTTATACTGAGGAGTACAGGGTAAAATAGCACCTTCCTTGACACAAATCGAAACAGGCGATATCTGCAACAAACACACATCTGTGTCGCCCGTTGCCCACAATGTGGGTGGCACATCTTTAAATTCAGCAGGGAGGGGCGCATCTTTGGACAGATACCACATCAGGACCCATAATCATATAGACACCAGCTGGGGAGCAGTAAATCAAAGCATGCAATTTATTCAACAAGCTCAAACCATTAAATTTTCTCCACAATTGGATGTCAACAAAAATGGCGAATCCACAGTAAAAGGACCAATAGTCAACGCAAGATTTTTTGAAATGGGGCTCACAACTGGTACAACAGGAAATCCTACTGAAACATTATGGCCAGACAAAGCCTTCCCAGGGCCCAAGGAATGAGAAATAGAGCTGTTCCACCAAAATCTCCTTAGTCGAACCATGTACATCTGCACTAACATACCGACCTCGCTGGTCTACAGGTATCAAAACTGGTCCCTCACCCTGTCCCCAGCTATCCTAGCAGTAAGACATCCCGGTCACCTCATCTGTATCGTAGGCATCATGATAATTCTGTTTGCCCCGAGGGTCGTCAAAGTAGTTCTGATCAGTACAACCATGAGATGCCACAGCGTTCTGAGCCCTATCCTGGCCACCATCTTCATGACCCTGTCCACGAGACCCTCGTCATCTTGGGACCACTACCTTCTGCAGAAGTACAGGACACTTGCTGCACCAGTGTCCCTCCTCCTTACAATACGCACACTGATTTGGCCCTACAGGCGTAGTATTCCTGCTAGTGCGGGGAAGCTGTCGGGCTAAACCACCACGTCCTCCACCATTCCCTCGAGAAGCCTGCTGCAACAACACCTTTGTTTTCAAAACCGTGTGCTTCTGTTCCGCCTTCTCCATATCCTCATTGTCCCTATGCTTAAAATGCTGCGCATATTCAAGATAACAGAAGGAGAAGATGTGGACCAGGTAGTCTGGGAAGTCTGTAATTGAGTTGCAATCTCAGGGAGCAAGTTTAAAACAAATCTATTAAAAAACAATCGAACGCCACCTTCGACTAAAGCTGAACACGGATAAGATGGAGGTCCTCCTCCTCAGCCCCAACCCTTCAGCCTGGGACGAGTCCTGTTGGCCAACGACTTTGGGGGCAACCCCGACATCCACCGACCACGCACGCAACCTGGGAGTCAACTTCGACTCAACCCTCCCCATGACCAAGCAAGTCAACGCAGTCTCCTCCTCTTGCTTCAACACCCGCCGCATGCTCCGCAGGATCTACAGGTGGATCCGGACAGATACAAGAAGAACAGTCACCCAGGCCCTCGTCAGCAGCAGACTCGACTATGGAAACGCCTTCTACGCGGGAGCCCCGGCCAAGCTCATCAAACGACTGCAACGCATTCAAAACACATCTGCATGCCTCATCCTCGACGTGCCACACCACAGCCACATCACCCCCACCTAAGAAACCTGCACTGGCTCCCCGTCGACAGGAGAATCTCCTTCAAACTCCTCATCCACGCACACAAGGCACTCCACAAGACCGGCCCAGTCTACCTCAACAGACGACTCTTCTTCTACGTCCCTAACCGCCTGCGCCGCTCCTCCGACCTCTCCCTCACCACCGTCCCGCGTATCCGAAGAACAACCACTGGCGGAAGATCCTTCTCCCACCTCGCCGCCAAGACATGGAACACCCTTTCACTCAGCCTACGACAGACCCAAGACCTACTGACCTTCAGGAGGCTACTCAAGACCTGGCTGTTCGACCAGTAGCGGCACACCCCTTTTTTCCCCCAGCACCTTGAGACCCTCGCAGGTAAGTAGTGTACTCTACAAATTCTGTGAGTGATTGATTGATTGATTGACCTTCAATTGACAGAGCTTATCCACTATAATCCAGGAACATACCTTCAAACCGAGTGAAAAAATCAGACACACTCTTGTCTTTCTTCTGACCACAAGCAGAGAGCTTGTCCCAATCAACCTTTCTAGGCTGGATAAGAGAGCATCTAGCAATTCTTCCACAAAAGCATCATTTTCTTTGCGGTCTACATAAGATTTATCAATATTCAGTCAAAACCTCCTATTTTCATGTTCAATCCCTATGTCCTGCTTCTCTCTATCATGCGCTACAGTTTTCTGAGTCAATGTTTGCATTCTCCCCTCCCGGGCCTATTTCTCTGCTTTCATTCGCCTCTGTTTAGCCTCTTTTTGCCATGTTCTGAGGGAATCAAACATAGACTGCCAACTTCTTCTTGCAAACAACTTCTGTAAAAACCCAATTTTTTGTTCATCAAAAGTGCCCGTCAATGGCCACTGCAACTCGGCATTGTCCCTCATATATTTGTGCCCTAACATACAAAACATAATAGGGCCAAGGCCATGTTTTACATACATATCAAAATTCGGAGTGCCTTCCGGAGGCGCTGGCTGACTTTCTTCCAGTCGAGCATCAACAGAACAACAACGACAATACGAAATCAAAAAGCGAGTGAACACCGGCATTTTCAAAAGTAAGACAAATTCGTTATGTTGCCGGGCAAAGTGTTCACAAACACTTTGTATCCAAATCGGTTCTCAGACCGCACCAGATGCAAACCAAAATCGGTCCTCAGACCGTACCAAAGACAAACCAAAATGGTACCATATCCACAAAGAACCAAAACAAATTCACCTGGTGCACACAGGTCAAACAAATGTATTCTCCACTGCTGACTCTTCGGACCAAACGGTCAAAGCCAAGGTTTCGCCATGCAGGACCCCAGTCGGGATGACCACTGGGCAAGGCACCGCCCAGCCAGACAGACGGGGCAGCTGGGAGTTTAGGACTCTCTCGTGCAGGGATCCTTGGTCTGCCCGTCCTATCTGACGATGGCCACGACCTCCACACCCGTCTGCAGGCCAGGGTGGGTCACCTGATGGAGTCCCTCTTCGGGCACCAACTGAAGGGAGTGATCCGATCAGGGCCACCCGGGTCACTCGCAACCACCTCTCAGCCTTCCATACAAATGAAAAGTCAGACAGACAGTAGAGAATACAAACCAAGTGTATTTTATTCAGATACACTTGAGCGGGACTGACTTCAGTAAACATAGAGATACTTTTTGTACGTTTCTGAAACAAGAATGTCCCGCCCATAATGGAAACCTACTAGCAGGTGCAGCTAAAACAAAGAAGCACAGAAAGATGAGTTTTGACAAGGTTGTTCTGTTTGTGTCTATCGCTAGGCTAGTGGGAGAAAGCCTCTATCTATGGAAAGGAATGCGTTAATAAGAACAGTGTATTCATTAGCAGAGCAAGGCCTAACCTTAGAGAAATGAACATTTCCACAGCCCGCTTCTCAAGTCAGAGAATATGTAGCTGACAACATGATTCAAAATGGCGGCTGAACATAAAATGGTGCAGCAAATGCTAACTTAACACGAGAACAAAGCACAAACAAAATAGCAAAACATTTTCATTTCATCTCAACAATGCTAATAGTGAACTAAGAAGCAAGTCAGTTGTTATGTGCAGCCTTTGGGTGACCGGGATTGCCAATATTACATGAACACTATAGTTTATTAAACATAGGAAAAGTTTTGTACGGCGCACATCCTGAAGTCGTGTGTTTCGAAGACCTCTTGTGCGTGATAATAACGAAAAAGGAGGGAAAGTAAAATTAAACAATTGTCTAGGATCACACAATTTGGTCAAGTGGGAAAGCCAGGGTTGATCACAGGTTTTCTGGTTACCCATTCTGCAATTCAATTCAGACAGTAGATGTGCATGCATCGCTTCCTCTACACCCACCTTATCCCCCACCCCCATGGCCTACTGGCATAAGTGTGGCCCTTGGTCACACCACGACCAAACGTTTCAGGCCCTCTGGAAATGTTTGTAAGTACCCATTGAATGTCTTTTTTCCTTTAGATTCAGAGATGATTTCTTTGTTTGTGCTAGAATTCCACAAGGGTTTACAGATCACCTTCTTTTTTCTCCCAAATACTTAAAAGGTAGTAGGAATCCTTAAAGTTATCTTGTCCTTTTTGGTGTAATACATTGATGATTTGATTGCTGCAAAAAAAAGTGAGGGATGTAAGTTGGACACCATTGCATAATTGAATCATTTGACTGATGATGGGCATACGTTTTCTCCTACAAAGTTACACAAGGGTCAGACAGACATTGCTTATCTAAGACCTCAAATTCAGAAAGGAGAAAAGAATGCGTCTAAGGATCGCAGCTCTGCAATCCTGAGAATAAACCAATCAACAACACAGAGATAAGTGACAGTTTTTCTTGGAATGGTTGTCTACTGTAGTCAGTGCATCCCTAACTTTTCCTTAATTGCAAAGCCATTATAGAGATTGAGTCAGTGATGTCACAGATCCAGTGCCTTGGAATGATGAAAGCCTTCCTGGAGTCAAGACAAGCTTTTGAGTACAGCACTACCTTTAGGAACGCCAGATTATTAAAACATTAAACATTAAAACATTGAACGCACAAATTAGGTACTGTCAAAGAGCAGACAACAAACAGTCACAGTCGTGAAAACAGTTTACTTCAAGTTCGAGCTGAGAGATTCGAAGCCAGAAGCTTCATACCACACTCTTCTGGATGCAACCGGCACGCAGATATTTATACAACACAATTTCCATTGTGACTCTCAGCTCTAAAGTTAAATCAGGGTCCCCTCTTGACCCCATGAGACCCACTCTATACCGAGACTGTCTCTCGGTCCTCCTTCCGCCTTTACTTTCTACTATTAACTCCTCTTTCAGCAGGGCTCTGGTCCCTTTGGCCTGGAAACAGGCCAAGGTACTCCCCCTGTTAAAAAAACCGCTCCTCGACTCCTCCAAGCCTGAGAACTTTCGGCCAATTTCTCTTCTACCGTGGGCGGCTAAAGTAACAGAGGCTCATGTCAATAAAGTTCTCGCTGAGCACATAAACAAAAATAAGATTCTAGATCAATCCCAAAATGGTTTTCGTGCGGGCTATAGCACTGAAACCGCTCTTTTAGCTGTGAGCGAAAACTTACGCTCTATCCTCGACAAGGGCCAAACAGCAGCACTCGTACTACTTGACCTGAGTGCTGCTTTTGATACGGTTTCCCATCGGGTTCTCCTGCGCCGGCTTGAAGAAGCCGGGATAAAAGACGCCGCTCTTGAATGGTTCCGCTCTTTCTTGACCGACAGATCTTTTCAAGTTTCTGCCCCCCCTTTTACCTCCTCTATTAAACCTATTGCGCAGGGGGTCCCCCAAGGTTCAGCGCTTAGCCCGGCCTTGTTTAATCTTTATGTTCAGCCCCTGGCCGCTGTCGCACTCCACCATGGACTCTCCATGGTTTCGTATGCAGACGACACCCAGCTTATGGTAGCTCTCTCAGACGATCTTGCTCAAGATGCCTCTCATTTCCAAATAGGCCTTGAAGCTATCGCGGGCTGGCTGACGGAGAATTGTCTCCAGCTCAATGCTAGCAAATCAGAGGTTCTTCTGGTAGGCAGAAACAGGGAGCTCTGGAACTCCCATTGGTGGCCTCCATCCCTGGGACCTGCCCCCCCCCCCCAAATTGGTGGTGAAGAACCTCGGTTTTTTGTTCGACTCGACCTTAAGCTTTCAAGAACATACCAATAAAATAGCTGGCACCTGCTTTGGGCTTTTACGCGCTTTAAGACCTTCGCTCCGCTTCTTTGATTCAGCTTCTCGCCAACTTATAGTCCAAGCAACCATTCTTTCAAGATTGGACTACGCCAACTCTTTGCTGCTAGGGGCCAATAAAGCGGAGCTTAACCGTCTTCAGCGCACTCAAAACTCCTTGGCCTTTCTAGATCATGCTCTGGAAGAGGGGCTATCCGACGCCTTCATTGGCTTCCCATCTCCAAAAGAATTGAATATAAATCCCTCTGTCTCACCTTCAAAATTCTTAAATTTGCTACTCCCGAGATCCTGTCTGACCTAATCACCCCCTACATCCCCAGGCGCATGCTGCGCTCTTCTGAATTGATGCTGGCTGCTGTCCCCAGAGTTAAGAGATCTAGAGCTGGTGGCAAGTCTTTTCGTTTCTTGGCACCCAAGCTTTGGAACTCCCTGCCATTGTCAATCCGCAGTCTGGACTGCTTGACCTCATTCCGCAAAGCTATCAAGACTGCCCTCTTCCCTGTGGCTTGATCTCCTCTTCCCTCCTCTGGATTCTTGTGGTTAGCGCCGGGACGCCCCTTTGTTGGGGCAGCTGTGCGCTTTATAAAAGCGTTTAACATAACATAACATAACATGTATGGAGCAAACAGTTACGCACACAAGCTAGGAAAGTTACGTGTAGACTTTCAGGAAACCTTGTACTTGTGGTCAGGACATCTGCTACGGATATTCGTATCTTATGAGCAGGTTTCCTCTCGTTTCTCGGAATAAACAAGCAAAAATAGCTGTCTGAACTTTCCCATTTCACATCTGCATTTATGAACTTAAGTTCAAGCAAAGGAGACTAGAAGACACATTATGAAATGGCGATGAACATACAAAATAGAAGATCTTTTCAACCTCAATGCAGCACACATATGTTGTCTCAGTTTTATTTATTCTATCATGAAAAACAAAAGGTGCTCACTGTTTTAGCACATAATGGCAGTGCAAGGAGACCTATTGTTAATTGTTCTAGAACACTAGATCCAGTAACTGCTGCATTGCCTGGATGTATGGAATCCTTAGCCATGACAGCCATTTCTGAGAGTGAATGAATTGCTATTGGTCACAGTTTTATAGTGCTAGTGCTTCATTCAGTGAAGAATCTTGACCCGCACAATTGTAGATATTGACTCACAGTGAGGTCACAGATCCCGGATCTTGGTATCATTTATGCATGAAGCCTTGTTGGAGGTAAGAAACGCTTTCTGTATGCTGTCCGATTTCAGAATGCCATATGAAAAAGTTTCATTTATGCGGTCATAAAAAGCTAGAGTGCTCACAATGTTGTTGTACGATATGCTAATGCCGAGGGACCTATTGCTTTTTTGGTCTGAAACTGTAGATTCAGTAGCAGCTGCATTGCCTGGATGAATTAAATCCTTCGCAGTGACCGTCATTGCCAGTGCTCAGAGTAAATCAATTGTTGTGGGTCACACAGTGTTAAAGCCTCATTCAATGAAGACGCTTAACCCACACGAGAAGTGTGGCTCAATGATTAGAGCGGCAGACCCTGATGCAGAGGTCTAGCCCGGGACCAGGGTTCAATTCCCTGCCTCGGCGGGTCTTGGGCTCAAAAATTCCACGGACCTGATAATTCTCGCCTTGGTGCCTATTCCAATCAGGGAGTCCCACTCTGCAACTCTGGGCAATAGCTTGCTTAATCTCCACAACGGCCCCCACAACGCTAAGGATGCCTGGCCTCCACCTTGGGGGTGCCCAGGAGTGGACGCCTCACAGGGAAAGCCAGGATGAGTTCCACAGCGGTATTCGTACAAGCGCCTTGAGACCCTTGCGGGTGAGTAGTGCGCTATACAAGTATCAATTTACACGAGAACTCAGCATCTGACAAATAACAGATTTACTAAATATGAGCCATTGATGTTGGCAGTTCAAACTCTATCAAAAGATGCGAAATGCTGAATCCAGCGACTCTTTTACCATTGCCAAGAGATGAAGGTGATGATGGGTGAATTATGCTGATCATGATTGCATTTATGTAACAGAATTATACACCAATCCAATACTGATATTCAAGATGCACCACTCGATTTGGTTTTATTCGAGTATGGCACACATTCGAGAGATATCCGAGGAAGTTTACAAGCAGCGAATGCAGTTTGCACATTGACATGCACTATGGAGGCATGATTCTCAAGCAATTTCTCTTCGGCACAAGTGGCTAAATTGATTGCCATTAACAGAGCTTGCTGCATAGCCAATACATTGAGTGTTACAATCTAATCTGAGAGTATTGTTTGGCAGTGGTGCATGATTTTGGCAAGTTGTGGTCACAGGGTTTCTTTATGACTTCTGCTGAGATACCAATTCAAAATGCACCAAGCATTCTTGATTTGCTCTATGCTCTGCATTTGCCAAAGAAAACAATACTAGTAAAATGCGCTGCTTATGGACATGGTGGTGGCATGATTACAATTAGTAACAAATTTGCTTACAAGGTTGCTAAATTTTGTGCTATGAGTACTACATTTCCAATGGAAACTTTTACTTGTGTATCAGTGCAAACATATAATAAGTTAAGAGATGTACACAATATTATAGAAGAAGAGGAGAAGAGAAAGGGGGAAAAGGCAGGATGCAAATTAGACTAAGATGATTTGTGGAGATATAATGAATGGAGGTTTGTTTTACCAGAATCCCTGCTATTGCGGATGGCAAGATTGATGCATGGACTATACATGTGGGATGTGATGGAATAGAAAAGCTTTACAAAGCTGTGAGAAATTGGGTTGTTGGTCAACTGACAAAAAGTCAGTAAGTAAACTTGTGCTTAATCCTGGGTAGCTTGGCACAAAAAGCAGTCAGGTTAAACTTAAAGCCAACGTGTAAATAAAGTGAAAACACAACACAAGAAAAATCCCACACCAATTTAGAAAAATAGGGTAAATTTTAATACATTATTTGACACCAAGACGACAAAAATCCAGTCAGTGGAACCGGAGTAAGAATTTTTAAAGTTTTTAAAGACTAACAGTTCGAGAAGTCTCATTAATATTTTGATTGAGAATGCTGATAGGAAAATTCTGAAATTACTACAGGAAACCCATCATTATTGCATTATACTGCACGACGAAACATGTGTTGGCTATCTTTCTGTAATTAAAACCCAATATCAAGCTATGTTTTGAAAATCCAACTTGGCTGCATTGGAGACGCGATATATTTGAATAAAGATTTTGAACTTTGATCAAGAATTTGTAGGACATTCTGGACTATATAATGACTAAAAGTGTGCTCAGGGTGACCTTTATATGTTTATACATCGCCTCGGATGAGGTGATTAACTAGGTTGAATTGGTAACCAATCTTCTTCGAAGCACCTAACATTCTGATAATTGTTTATATATTTAGCCCGAATAAGTGTTGAGCGCCCGAGTCTTCTCCTGGTTATCAAAGAAGTACGTAGGGCCTCATTTATGAAAAGTGACGCATCACTGCGTGAAAACAGTGATGCGTCACTTTTCACTGCGCCCTCCCTGCGACTCCAATGATGCGTCATATTTACAGTATGACGCATCATGTCGCAAGGAGTCACAGATACGTCAGTATTTCTGACGTATCTGTAGGCGCAAAAGTGATGCATTGCTGGAGTGTGTCGTAAAAGTGACGCAACTCCAGCAATGTGTCCTTTCACATGGGGCAAGCCCCATGTGAAAGGGCCTGCGTCAGTCTTACGCCTGCTGTGAGGCAGGCGCAAGATATTGATGCATTTGCACCCTAGAAGTGGCGCAGTGAAATCTCGTAGATTTCACTGCGTCACTTCTACGATGCTTACTTACGTGGGAACGCCCACCCTGCATACATTATACCTGACGCAGGTATAATGTAGCGCAGGGGTTTACAAAGTGACGCATCTAGGTAGATGCGTCACTTTGTAAATATGGCGCATCATGGCGCATGTTTTACGCCACTGGTGCGTCACAAAAAGTGACGCACCGGTGGTGCAACATTGACGCAGGGGCTCATAAATGAGCCCCGTAGTCTCTGAATAGGCATATCTGATTGACCTGGTGAAAAAAAAAACATTGACTTAAAAAGTAGTAGAGTTTTGTTTAACCCTTTAGGTGCCCTGGACGTAATGGTTAAGTCCTCGGCTGCAGCGCTGCTGAGCCAAGGATGTAACCATTACGTCTTGGCACCTATCCATTGGGGAAGACTGACACTTCTCTTGTGGGCCACTAATTCCTTGGCAATCAGAGGACATCTGCGTGCTCATGGCGCGCCAAATCATCATATGCTGCCGGGGACGCGCTGGAAGCTATTGGAGGGGGTGGGCGTTGCAGGAATACAGATGTTTTTCCCCTGTGTCTGTACAGAGTGGATTCCTGATCCACGATCGTGATATTGAAGCAGGAATCCACACCACTAGACACCAGGGATTTTTTTGATGATATTTGGGGCAGCAACCCCTAGGCAGGGGTCGCTCCCCCCACCCCGGCAGCTGATTAGGCCATTTTTTAGGCCGATAAGCCCCGGAGGGGTCAGAGGTGTCAAGCCAAGTAGAAGCCAGGGATTATAATTTTTAAGATGTTGATGGGGGGCTAATTTATTTTGGTAGTTCAATTCCCCCGCCCCCACCAGAGGGCAGATCGGCTGTTTTCAGGCCGATCTGCCTTCTGGGGGTGCATAACCACTAAACTACCAGGGATAGTTTTTTTAGTTTTGGGGCAACCCCTTGGACAAGGGTTGCTCCCTTTAGGGGAGAATATTTTTAGGTAATCTACTCCCCAGAGGGCAGATCGGCCATTTTGAGGCTGTTCTGCCCTCTTGGGTGGTGGAAGGTCACTAACCCACCAGGGATTGTTTTTTGTTTGGGAAGCCACCCCTTGGGAAAGGTTTCTTCCTGTGGTGGATAATTTTCTTTAGAAGTTCTACCCCTCCAGAGGGCAGATCGGCCGTTTTGAGGCTCATCTACTCTCTTGGGGGGGGGGGGGGGAGTTTACCCTCTAAACCGTTTGGGGAGAGACCCCTTGAGAGATTTTTGAGTGGATTTAGCTCAGGGCGGGTGGTAACACTTGAGTCTGGGAATAAGGTTATGTATGTGGTAGGAGATTTGCTTCTGGGGTTAGGTGTTCTTCCATCTGGTGGTGCCATGCCTCCTTTCGGGGGAATATCAATGTATTTTGACAATTTGTTATCATGTTTATTCGTGTTTTAATTTTCTTTTTTTTTTTTTTATTGTAAAGCCAATAGTTTCCGTTGTCTTGTCGGTGAATCCTGTTTGCGGGTGCAGCTTTGGCAGATCTGCAGTTTGTAGCGTTGTGGTTAGTAAGCTACTCATTTCGTAATCTTTTCATCTAATGTATATCCTTCGCCTGTTCGTATAATTTGTTTAGTGAACTTTTTGTGTGATTGACTTTCAAGTAACATATTAATTTTGTGCACGTTGTTTACTGCCTTATGTGTAATGTTGTATTTTTTCCCTTTCTTTCAAGTGTGACTTCTTTAATGCTTGCTGTGTCTGTGTACAGTAAGTGCAGTTGATCCTCAGTGTTGCCGTCTCTGGCAAAAGTCCTATAGTTTTAGAGTAGATAGGTCTTTGTGTGCTTTGTTTTGATTGACTTATCCTTCTAGATTTTACTATATCCCAGTAGTTTTACTTTTCGTTTGATAAAGCCATGCTTTATTTATTACTTATTTTATACAGTGTTTGGTTTATTTGACGTGTTTGTCAAGTTACTTTTCTTAGTAAGGATTATGGCTAGCCACAGGATGACAGCTCAGCAGGTTGTTGGTATGCTTTACGAGTCTTCTTCTGACCATGATTATGAGACTGACTCTGCATCTGAGGTAGAGGAGGAAGGCCAGGATTCTGGCAGTGAATTTTCCACCCAAGAGGAATTATCTGATGATGGAGCCACTCTCAGTGCAGATATAGTGCCGCTTTTAAAGGAAGACACTGGTGTTATGGTATGTTATTTTTTTCTTGTATAGCTCATGTACACCAACAGATCTCTTAGTGCTTTGGAAGAAATAAAACAGCATCAGGGCGGGGTAGTCTCCATGGTACTGAGAAGTATTAGGTCGTGTCTTATGCTTCCTTAAAAAGAAAGGTTTTTAGCTGTTTCCGGAAGGGAAACAGACCAGGTTCTTTACGGAGGGTATCGGGCAACTGGTTCCAGAGTTGTGGCAGAAGGACCGAGAAAGCTCGTCCTCCTTTGGAAGCAAAGTTACCCCGCGGGCAGACCAGCTGTGCGGCTTCTGCTGAGCGAAGCGCCCGCCCTGGCATGTATTTGATTAGGCGTTCCCTTATGTACCCTGGGGCGTGTCCGTAAAGAGCTTTATGGGCGATGCAGAGTCCCTTGAATTTCGCTCTTTGCTTGACAGGCAGCCAGTGCAATTTGCGCAGCAAGGGAGTGGCGTGCGTTCTTCTGGGCAGCCTGAAGATCAGCCTAGCTGCATCATTCTGTACCACCTGAATTTTGTTTGTAAGTTTCTAGGGGAGGCCGACATAAAGCGCGTTGCCATAGTCGAGTCGCGAGACGATAGTTGCTGATACAATAGTTTTCAGAGATGAAACTGAGAGCAGGGGAACCAGTTTCCTCAGCTGTCTTAGAAGACCAATGTATGTGCCCACCACCAAATTGACTTGGTTAGACATAGAGAGCTCAGAGTCGATCTTGATTCCCAAGCTTTTTACAACTGGTGATGGGCTGGGAGAGGCCCCTAACTCTTGGGGCCAAAACAGGCCGCTCCAAGGGTTGTTTTTTGCCGGAATGGCTAGGACTTTAGTTTTATCTGGATTCATTTTTAGGGAGTTTGCAGTCATCCATTTTATTGTGAACCTGAGGATGTTCTGGACTGACTCTAGGGAGCGGACCGAGTTATCGATCCTCAGGATGAGCTGAGTATTGTCCGCGTAATTGAAAACCCGGCCTTCCATATTGGTTAGCGCGGCCACCACGGGCTGCAGGTATATGTTGAAGAGGAGCGGGGATAGTGCGGAGCCCTGAGGGACCCCGCAGGAGATGTTGCCCTTTTCTGATACCTGATCGCCAAGTTGGATCCTCTGCGAGCGTCCTGATAGGAAAGATTCTAGCCAATTATAGGCGTTCCCCCGAAAGCCCAGGTCCGTCATCCGGGTCAGTAGTGTTGTGTGGCTGACCGTATCGAACGCCGCAGAAAGATCTAAAAGAATCAGGGCGCTCGACTCTTTGTTATCGACCTTCATCCTGAGATCATCGAGTACAGATAGCATGACTAGCTCCGTACTATGGTGGGCACTGAACCCAGCCTGGCGAGGTTGGAGTAGCTTGTGTTCCTCCAGGAACACCGAGGTTGTCTTCAGGACATGTTGCTCCACAACCTTCGCCAGGAACGGGAGCTGGGAGATAGGCCTTTAATTTTTAAGCTCTTCCTTATCTGCTCCCGGTTTCTTTAGTAGAGGAGTAACTCTAGCCTCCATTTAGTTGGAGGGGACTTGACCAGTCGCCAGGGAATTCTTCAAGAGGGTGAGAATCTGGCTGTCCAGGACCGGAAGGGCCATCCGAAGGATCCTTGGCTGGCACGGGTCGGCCGGGGAGCCTGATTTGGTTCTATTTATCAGGGCCGTCAGAGAATCTGGGTCTAGTAGAGGGAAACTAGTGAGAAGCTGGCCAGAAGGGAGCAGGGGTGTAGACAACTCCATGGAGCTCAGGGTGAGGGGTTTTTTTTTCAATCTCCAGGAAGATGTCTGTTACTTTCTGGAGAAAGAAAGTTTGTAGTGCATTACAGTCAGAGGGTGCTGCTGCAGATTTTACGTCAGACTTTTTACTGAGTTCAATTAGGATCTTAAAAGTTTCCTTTCGTTTGTTTGGAGCATCTATTATATGTGCCTCAGAGTACTTGGCTTTCCTGATAATAATGGATTTTTTATAGAAAGTTAGTGTAGCTTTGTAGGTAGTTAGCTCAGTGGGGTCGTAGGCTTTCCGCCATCGTCTCTCGGCTTTGCGAAGGCTCTGTTTACTTTCCCTCAGTACCTCAATAAACCAGGACGCCACCTTGCCTTTAAGTCTTGTTCTTTCTCTACGTTCCGGTGCTATTTGATCGATAGCCGATTGAAGAGTATTACTAAGGGTTTGGCTTTCTATGTCAATGTTGCCCTCCTCAAATTTGGGTGCGGGTAGCCTCTGTAGTGTATCCACTAGATTGTCTGCCTGAATTTTGTGCCAGCTCCGCACTCTCCTCCACTCTGGTGGGTGTTGTGCAGGAGAACTATCCAACAGGACCCAGCAGGAGATTAGGGAATGGTCAAATCAGGCACACGGTTGAATACTTATTAGCCTGTCAAGGTGGTTGGATGACCAGACTAAATCTAGGGTGTGCCCTTTAGTGTGAGTAGGGTGATCCACCAATTGATGGAGCCCCAGATTAGACATTTCCATGTCAACCTGCTTTGCCTGCGGCTCCCGTGTTTCCTTATCCCAGTGGAAATTAAAATCTCCAACCACCATGAGTCTTTGGTATCGTGTACTGAGGTCAGACATGGTCTCAGCAAAATGGTCATTGAAACCAGGGGTTGCATCCGGGGGGCGGTAGACTGTCAGGAGGAGGAGGCAGGAGGATTTGGAGGTAATTTTAACTCCCAGAATATCTGTGTTATCCATGCTTTCTGCTATTATCTTGGTGGCCATGAGAATAGTGTTGAAAAGAATCGCCACTCTCCCTCTTCTGTTATCTTGCCTGTTGTGCCAGAAGGCATCAAAGTTGCCTGGCAGTGCAGCAATAATGTCGGGGGCTGATGCGTCACCTATCCAGGTTTCTGTGAGGGCCAGTATGTCAATATCCCCCTCCTGGAGGAACGCAAAGATCTCTAAATGGTGTTTCTGTAGAGATCTTGTGTTGAAGACAGCCACTTTTAAACCAGGGGGGTTTCCTGGCGTGATCATGGAGTGAGGGGTTAGCCCCGGGATCGTGTGGGTGTCTGTCCCGGTGTGTCTCAAGAGATTTTCCAAACTCAGTTTGTCAGTGACATAAGAGTTCAGCCCATAGTTACCTGTGGCAAGGGACAGCAGTTTCCTTACAGAGTATTGTTTAGTTGGACCAGAGGTTCTGGCCCCTGGACCCGGCCCGACACAGACGGGCGCAGACGGGCTTGCTTTAGGCGCGCCTTTGGTGCGCCCGCTGCACGCGTTCGCTGCGCGTCTGCTCCAGCGTCCCAATTAAGCTGCCCCCTTCCGCCCACCACCCAATCAGCTCTGCTCAGCAGCAGCTGAAACTTCCTCCCAGCACTAGACCGCATTGAGGAATGCGGAAGTGCTCTGACGTAGATTCGCAGCAAATCGCGGGAGCAGGTGAGCCCAAACAAAACTCTCCCTGTATTTCCCCGCAAAGTGCAATCAGGAATTAGACAGGCTTCTTTTTTAAAAAAAAAAAAAAGACTTTATTACATAAAAGAGCGACTGTATTCACATAAAAAAGGTAATAAAATCAGTCGATTTTAGCAGCAATTATAGCAGCAATGGGCAAGAAGCAGTTTTTATAAGATAATACAGTTATAGCATACCATTAGGACGGCCCGAATACCTTGGCGTGTCTCTCTTACTTTCCGCCTTGGTGTGCCAATAGTGCAGCAAGAGGCATCTGGATTGCAGCCTGGGGCTGAAAGGCTTCCCATTGGAATGACTGGACTTTGGGTTTACCGAAACATGGTGCAGTCGGTGTTGCCTGCCTTTAGTGGTGTTGCATGGTGTAGAGTGAATTGTGAAAAGTTTTTGCCTATAAATTGTTTTCGGTTGTTTAAGTACAATGTATTTTTGGATGAGATTGTTGAGCATTTGCATGCTGCAGGGGGTGGTTCATAAAACAGGGCAAGAGATTTCAGCCGCATTCGCTGATTTCTATTGTAGGAGGCTGGCTTAGTATATGGTGCACACTTATGTAAGTGTAGCACCCTGCACTAATCCAGACAACCCTTATGGTGATTTTCATGGTCTTAGACAACCTTAGAAAGCTCTCTAAGTGGCTGCTCCTACCTGAAGATAATCTGCCCAATACACACAATACTTGTCAATAGAATAAGCGAGAAGCACAAATCCACAGTGGTCCCCAGGGGGAGACCAAACCAAATACTAAAATAGTGGAATGTGAACCACAACTCAAGTCAAGAGTGGACTCAGGAGACATAGAAGAGTCGGGGACCCAAGAACCACCCAAGGTGAGTATCTAGGAACCCCACGGAGGTCGTGTGCAGTGTGAGAACACGACCGTGTACTTAATTCAAGTCAATGGGTAAGTTACAGTTGCAATTTTGAAGAAAAATGACCCTTCCTAGCGGACCCTTAAGAAAACCCGCAGAAAAAGGAAGGTTGGAGAGCAACCCCATCCGTGGATACCCCAGGAACCAGGCTGCCTACACCAGGGAAACCGGGTGCATAGGTGCGAAGTGGCGTCGGAAACCGCCGTAGACCACAATGGAGGACTTCAGGAAGATGCCGCTGATGAAGAGGTGAGAAGAGTCTGGTGGAACCCAGAGGTGAATTCAAGTTGAGTGGTATCTGTGAGCAGAGGGGACAGAGTCTATGCCACTCAGAGTGACCAGGAGGCACGGAAGACGAATGCTCACCGAAGATGCAGGAGAGTTGACAGTGCCCTTGAAGTTGCAGCTGTGTGGACCAGGCGACGCTGTGGAAGACCAGGAGTCATTGACGAGCTGACCCACATCGGATGTCGAGAGCCAAGGGGTCAGTGTCTGGCAGGGGAACAAACAAGCCTTGGCAACGGCAACCAACATAGTTGTAGAAAAAGGTGCAGTGTCTGGACCAGCAAGGTCCAAGTGTCTCACTACAAGCAGGTAGGTCAGAGAAGGCCCGAGCAAGCAAGGGAGCCCATTGGAGCTAAAGAAGACCCCGAGAGGACCCACGGGCCGGAAGCAAAGAAGCAGCAAGAGGACCTCGAGCAGCTCACCAAAGGATGAAGGCCCACGGTGCCAAGGATGCAGTGCAGGTGAAGATCTTGGCTGTAGGAGATGCTTGAAGCTGGAGCTTCTTGGAGCCCGAAGATCTCTGGAGGAGAGAGTCAACAAGCCTTGGCAACGGCAAGTCAACGCGATGCACAGGGGTTCTGTTTCACCGGTTCCGACGAGAGATACTTGCCTCAAACTTGGTGAGAATACAGTGCAGGTCTTGCGGGAGTTGCTGAACCACCACCTGTGTTGCTGAGCCTTTCGTAGTCCGTAGCAGCCCAAGATCAGCAGACGGGTCAGCTGTCTTGCGGTGCTTGCAGATGCAGGGGAGTGACTGATTCACTCCAAGGGAAATTCTTTTGGGTATCTTGGATGTCCATAGGTCCTGTGAAGAATCTGTATGGAGCACAGGCACAGATTTTGCAGCAGACTTGCAGGATGATGAAACCATGAGCAGCAGGAGTCTTCCCAGTTTCAGTATCAGTTCCCAAAGCAAAGACCAAAGAGCCCAGATGGTTGAAGTGGAAGTGGTATTGGATCTGAATCTTGTCCCACGATGAATCTAGGGACTCACCTACAGGTAAGCCCTTAAGTACCCTAAGGAAAGGGTTGGGGCGATTCAGGGGTCTCTCCAACAGGAGGGGCTGGATAGTGGGAAGGATACTCCCATGTCCTTTGTTCAGTTTCGCACCAGAGCAGGAGCCAACGGCTCCCTGAACTGGTTTGAACCAGAGTATGCAAGGAGGGCACCAAATGTGCCCTTCAATCAATCTCAGTGGTGCTGGCAAGCACCCCCACCCTGTCCCAATACACTAAGTCATGTCTGGGAGGTGGTCACACCTCCCTGTGACAGGAAACCTATTGTCCGGCCTTTTCCTGCTTGGCTCAGCAGCAGGAGGGCAGAATCATGTCCTGGTCGGCAGCAGCCATAGTTTGCTGTTCGTGTCTAGAGGATTGGTACCAAGAGCACAGAGGGCCTCCTGGAGGAGCTTTACAGTGGACAGAATCATACCTCCCACTGACACAACAGGGTTCATTACAGCCAGTTTAGAGATAGCCATCATGTAATGAAGCATGGCCACTCTATGTATCTTAATGGCTGATGCACTTATAACCCGAGAGAATGGACTGGTTGTAGGGGTGTCCTGCTCATACAGGGGTACCCTTACAGTTAGAACTGAGCACCCTGTCTTCAGGAGTGAAAGGCCTGCCTTAGAGGTGACTTATAGGTTTTAATTGCAGTGATCTCAGATATAAGGAAACGTATATCTGTTGTCAGTGATGCTAGCACCAGCTTTACACAAGCTGTAATGGCAGGTCTGTAGTCACAATTTGAGTGGTCTCTCATGGGTGGCAAAATGCATGCTTCAGCCCATAGGAGACTCCTAGTGTACCTATGCCCTGGGTACCTGAGCACCATATACTAGGGACTTACAAGAGTGCACCAGTGGCCAATCAGGAATGTACCTAAATACTCACCATGTTCAATTTACGGAAGAAGCACAGAGGCTGGGGTCCTGGTTAGCAGGATCCCAGTCAGACTAGTCAGTAAAACATAATGACACCAGCTGAAAGTGGGGGTGACCATTAAAGCAGATCCTACACAAACCCCCTCCCACATCCACCAAACTTAAGGAGATGAGCCTAACCTTGCCCAGTTGAGTCTTAATTTTCTGAGAGGAAATATCTGGAGAGTCCATCTGCATTGGCATGGGTACTCCCAGACCTATGTTCCACTCTAAAGTCCATCCCCTGTAGGGAAATGGACCACCTGAAAGGTTTGACATTTTCACCCTACATTTGTTTAAGCCATAAGAGGGGCTTATGGTCTGTCTGAATAAGGAAGTGAGTACCAAACGGGTATGGCCTCAACTTCTTTAAGGACCAGCCATAGCAAAGGCCTTCCTCTCTATAGCTGACCAACATTTCTCATTGGGGTTCAAACTTCTGCTTATAAAAGCTACTGGTTGGTCCCGGCCCTCTGCATTTAGTTGTGACAAAACAGCTCCTACCCCTATCTCAGATGCATCTGTCTGGACAATGAAGGTTTTGGAATAGTCAGGACTTTGCAGAAAGGGAGCAGTATACATGGCCTGCTTCAGGTCATCAAATGCCTTTTGACAGCTAACTGTCCTCTGAACTCTCTTAGGCATTCTCTTGGAGGTAAGATCATTAAGGGGAGTCACAATGGACCCATATCCCTGAACAAATCTCCTATAGTTCCCAGTCAGGCCCAAGAAGCTCTGACCTGAGTCTGGGTTGTGGGAGCAACCCAGTCTATGATGATCTGGATTTTACTCTCCAGTGGCTGAACTTGGCCTCCACCTACCAGGTGACCCAAGTATACAACCTTGCTCTGCCCTATCTGGCACTTGGTGGCTTTGATAGCGAGGCCTGCCTTTTGCAGGGCCTCCAGAACATTCCTGAGGTGGACCAGGTGATCCTCCCAGGTGGAGCTAAAGACAGCAATATCATCTAGATATGCTGCACTATAGGTTTCCAGACTGTTAGTACTTTGTTTACCAACCTCTGAAATGTGGCAGGTGCATTTTCCAGACCAAAGGGCATCACAATAATTTGATAATGCCCACTGGGGGTTGAAAATGCTGTTTTTGGCTTGGCATACTCAGCTAGCCTGATTTGCCAGTAGCCAGCAGTGAGGTCAAATGTACTCAGATATTTGGCTGAGACCAAACTATCTATGAGGTCATCTACCCTAGGAATAGTATGGGTATCAGTCCTAGTGACTGCATTGAGGCCTCTGTAGTCCACACAAAACCTCATCTCTCTTTTTCCACCCTCGGTGTGAGGTTTTGGTACCAGGACTACTGGACTAGCCCATAGGCTATCTGAAAGCTCAATGACCCCCAATTCTAGCATCTTTTAGACTTCTGTCCTGATGCAGTCTCTGAAATAGTCAGACTGTCTGTAAATGTTGTTCTTTACTGGCAGACTGTCACCTGTGTTCACTTCATAGGTACACCAGGTGGTTTGACTGGGTGTCAGACAAAACATGTGATTGTACTGATTGGGGACCTTCCTGCAATCAGCCTGCTGCTGGTCAGTGAGGCGGCCTGCCAAAGCTAATCCTTTAACTGACTCATCAACAGGGTTCTGAGAGAGGAGATCCTGTCCCTCATCATTTACCATGACCAAGCTCATGTCAGCCCTGTCCACAAAAGGTTCACATGACGTACCCTGTGAGGACTTCTTGGAGTGCCTAGGTCCACCAGGTAGGTGACCGTACCTTTCTTTTAGAGGATTGTGTGGGGGCCATTCCATTTGTCTTGGAGAGCTGCTTGGGCCACAGGATCCAACACACACACTTTCTGGCCTGGCTGATAAACATTCAGGACAGCCTAGCTTACGGAAGCTCCTGGCTGACCTCAAGGTTTTTATTTGCCTTCTTGATGTATTCAGCCAAACGTGAACGCAGGCCAAGTACATAGTCCACAATATCCTGTTTAGGTGGTTTGAGAGGTTGCTCCCAGCCCTCCTTAACTAGACATGATGGACCCCTAACTGGATGTCCAAACAGAAGTTCAAATGGGCGGTAGCCAACCCCCTTCTGCGGAACCTCTCTGTAGGCAAAGAGAAGGCAGGGTAGTAAGACATCCCATTTTCGCCTGAGCTTTTCTGGGAGTCCCATGAGGATATCCTTGTTGAACCTTTCAACAAGCCCATTGCACTGTGGATAGTAGGGTGTGGTAAACTTATAGTTTACTCCACACTCTTTCCACATTGCAGTTATATAACTAGACATGAAGTTGGTACCTCTGTCTGCTAAGACCTCCTTAGGGAAGCCTACTCTGTTAAAGATTCATAGGAGGTCCCTGGCCACTTTAGGAGCTTTAGTGGTTCTAAGGGGAATTGCCTCTGGATACCTAATGGCATGGTCCACTACCGCCAGGATATAACTGTGTCTAGATGCAGTTGGAGGGTTCAAGGGACCAACAATGTCAATCCCTACAATGCCAAAGGGCAAAGGAAACCCCAACCACTGGGAGTGGAACTAAAGGGGCTGTTGTAATGCCACCTGACTTGCCACTGGCTTGGCAAGTGACACATGAGCGACAAAACTCCTTGGTGTTTTCTGACATATGGGGCCAGTGAAAATGAGGAACAATCCTGACCCAAGTCTTACTTTGCCCAAGGTGTCCTGGAAGGGGAACGTCATGTGCCAGGGAGAGAAGAAAACCTCTGAACATCTGGAGGATTACCAACCTCCTGGTAGCACCAGGAACAGGGGCTCTACCTTCCGAATACAGAAGCCCATCTTCTCAATAGATCCTGTGGGATCCACTGACATTCCCTGCTTCCTCAGCAGCAGCTTGCTGTCTGAGCTGTTCAATAGAGGGGCAGGATTGCTGCTACAAACTCAAGTCTGCATGGAAGGGCCCCTGCCCCCATGAACTCTACCTGGTGAGACCCTAGTTCCTCTGGTTCAGTTCCTTCACAGGGACTGAGTTCATCCCCCTCAGGAGATTGATCCTCACTGGGAGTTTGGGAGGAGAATAATTCCTTACCCTTCCTGCTCCTGCTCTTAGGAGCAATCTAGCCCATTTTTCCAGGATCCAGTGCTCCCTCAGTGCTGAGCTGTTTGACCTGAGCCCTGGTTACAGCAAAGACAATGGCAGACAAGTCCATAATCTCTGCATGAGTCCTAACTCTACTTCAGACCAGGCTGAAGTTTCTATATCATTGCCCAACAAACAATCTACTGGTAGGTCTGGAGATACCACAACTTGCTTAGGTCTAATTACCCCTCCCCAGCTGAGATTCACAACTGCCAAGGAATGATCAGTCCTGACATTGCTATTGTTGGCTACTTGGTACATATGTCCATGTATGATTTGTTCAGTGGACACAAGTTTCTCTGTCACCATTGTGACACTGGCCACTGAAAGCTATTGCTTCCTATCCATCGATCAAAGGCTGTTGCCTGTACTTGCCCAAGTTAGTGGGACTTCCTAGTCAGGTGCAAGATCAATGCCACCATCAAAGACTAGAACAGACTGAGTGTGAGTTCTGACTAGGCTGGAACCCACCTCAGAGCCCAAGGTTAACCCAACTAATCCCTTGGTTGCTGTACTACCACTTGTATTTGTGCTAGGGTGCGCAGTTGCCTTAGGGGCAGTGGTAGTAGGTTCCTTGGCCTTTGAACAATCCGCATCCCTTGTCCAATGGGTCTTTACATAAATAACACCAAGGTTTCTTTTTTCCCTTTTTAGAGTTTTGGGACTCACCCCCAGATGCAGGTTTTTGGGGACCTTGAGAAGATTCCTTTTTGTCTTTGCCCTTCTTCTGGGGTTTAGAAGAATCTTGCTTCTACTGGTCACCTCCACCACCATGTTTTTTCTGCTTAACCCTGGTGTGGACCCATTTGTCTTCCTTCTTTCCCAATTCTTCGGGAGAGGTCAGATCAGAATCCACCAGGTACTGGTGCAAAAGTTGGTTCTGATAGTTATTAAGGATGTGCTCTCTCATTAACAAATTGTACAATCCTTCATAGTCCTGGACCTTGCCTCTATGAAACTAGCCTTCCAAAGCCTTAATAACACTATCAATGAAATCTACCCAGCCCTGGGTATGTGCCTTCTGGGTTTCTCTGAACGTAATCCTGTATTGCTCAGTGGTTAAGCCGAATCCATCTATGAGTGCACTCTTCAGGCCTGACTAATTGTCAGCATCCTCTTCTCTAGCAGTGAGGAGGTTATCTCTACATTTGTTAGCAAAGCAGGGCCACAGTATAGCTGCCCACTGCCCTTGAGGGACCTTTTGAACTTTACAGGCCCTCTTCAAAGCAGTGATCCATTTATGGATGTCCTCCCCTCCTCGTAAGGAGGGCCTACCCTGCTCAGGTTCCTAGTGTAAAAGGATGGTTCCCTGATTCTAGGGACACTATTGCTGCCACCACGGGGCTCTAGTCCAAGTTTCTTCCTAGCTTTCTGTACTTCTAGGGCCTCTTTGTCAAGGGCCAACTGATCAGTGCGTATTCTCCTGAGGCTAGAGGGACTGTGGGGACGGCAATTTTTAAAAATGTAACTTTGCTGCTATAAACTTTTAATGTTACCTTTCTTAACGTTGGTTGCTATTTACGCTTTTTTGCTGCCATTTTTTATTATTGATGTTATTCTCCTGTACTCACGTGTTGAATCTGATTCACTGACTGTTTCTATCACTCGGTTTGCTCCGGTTTGGCTGCATGCCCTCGGGGGGTGGAGCATACGTCCGGAGTAAGCGGATTCCGCAAGATACCGCGGGCTGCCATTTTCGGAGGTCAGCAGGCTAGTTGTTGTCACCATTGCTCGTGACACACTACGAATGTGCGTGCGGACGCGTAGTGGACGCGCGCAGCGGGTGCGCCGCTGGCATGCCAAAGGCAAGCCCGTCTACGCCCGTCACCGTCCCAGAGACGGCCGACGCCGGGCATGCTGCCCATTCCCAGACACACGATGACCAATGGACAAGGTATTCGAGAGATCAACTTCTGAATCTGAATTTGGGAAGAGGGGATCCCAGCTGTAGGAGTACCTCGATACAGTTAAAACCCCCTATTACTACGCACATTTGCCCACACTGCCAAATGTTACTCCCTAAGATCCTCTATAGGAGAGTTACACACAGCAGACCTATGGAGTCGCTCCGAGGGATTAGTAATAAGAAATCCATGGAGGATGCAACAAAATGTCTTTTAGTGAATGCCAGATTACTAGTAAAGCATAGTGTTGAGTGTGCCAGACTCCTGGTGGAGCAAGATATAAAACTGGCATTTATCACGGAAACTTGGATGGATGAGGCTTCAGGGCTAGACTTAGTGCTGGCCACCCCACCTGGTTTCTTCTGTTTCACACTAAATAGGCCTACGGGGAGAGGAGAGGGAGCTAGCAATAATCTACCATAACATGCTTAAAACAGCGTTTCAAACAAAAAATAGTATGGACTGTGAAGCACTGACATTCAATGTCGAACTATCGTCCTATCACTCCTTTAAGGGTAGCTTAATGTATCGACCTCCAGGGTCAAGGACATCCTTTCTAACCACGTTAGGGCCTCTACTGGAAGAAGGACTATGTTCCAATTCTCTCACTATTTTGGGAGATTTTAATTTTTATCTGGAAGCCCCAGAGGATCCCGACACTAAAGCGCTGCTAGATCTGATGAGCAGTGCTGACTTGATCCAATTAGTAAATAGGCCTACTGATATGGCAGTACATACACTAGATGGGATTTTTTCCAATAATCCACATCTGAAGTATACAGGAATGCTGCCACTGGTTTGGACTGACCATGTAGGAATTCTGTTCGAAATAACCATCCCAGTTGACCGCCACAAATTTAGGAAAGGGCCAAAGCAGATACAAATAAGGGCCTGGGATAAAATGGTGGGCGCCGAACTACAAGAACTGCTTAATACCACCGCGCAGTCCTAGCCAACAGATGTGGATGACGCGCCCATACCCAATGGGTGGACATAGCCTGCAATAAGCTAGCCCCAGATAAACTGGTATATCCCAAACGAGCATCACCAACGTCACCTTGGTTTTCCGAGGAGCTTAGAAGGCGAAAGCTAACTTGCAAA
This sequence comes from Triturus cristatus, assembly GCF_964204655.1. Taxonomy (NCBI): domain Eukaryota; kingdom Metazoa; phylum Chordata; class Amphibia; order Caudata; family Salamandridae; genus Triturus; species Triturus cristatus. Next base: position 294,232,733 of record NC_140586.1, on the reverse strand, counting down.
CAGTTAGAACGCAAGTGGCGGAAAAATTACTCCACACTAGATAAAGAAAGCTATGAACAAAGCCTTACTGTTTATAAACAAGCCGTGTTGAATGCAAAGAAGGCCTTCTTTGCGAACCAAATTTATATAGCACAAAACTCATCTAAAGAACTCTATAAAACTGTAGCAAGACTAGCGAACCCAAGTAAACGCAGGGTTGAGGCAAGCCAAGAAATGGCTGAAGAAATTGCGAGGTTCTTCCAAAACAAGGTGGAAGTTATTTTCTCAGCCTTTAATCAACTCCTGCAAGGTGTCTCAGGAACCATGAAGACTGATGCTGAGCAAGGTACAGGTGTAAGGCCCTCTCTTGAGAAATTTGCCCCACTTGGTATCAGTGACACTAAGATGCTACTGAGCACGGCCAAGTCTGGCTCCCCTTATGATCCCTGCCCGGTGACAGTGGCCAAATTAGCCTTGGAACCGATGGCCACGACATTGACGCCAATATTTAATAACATGTTTGACTCAGGTGACTTCCCCAGCATCTGGAAGTTGGCCTCGATACTCCCTCTTCTGAAAAAAATAATCTGGACCCAAAAGATCCGAATAACTACAGGCCTTTTTCTCGCCTCCCACTACCAGCAAAAATAGTGGAAAAAGAAATAAATGCTCAGTTGAGCGCATTTCTTTTTAAAAACAAGTCACTGGACCCTACACAATATGGGTTCAGAGCAGGGCATAGTATGGAGACCGCCTTAATAAAGTCGTCAGAAGAAATTAGGAAAGCCCTGGATCAAGGAGGTGAGGCAGCCCTCATTATGCTGGACCTGTCTGCGGCCTTCGATACGGTCCATCATGATCTGTTGATGGACCGTTTGTCGGAGGTGGGGGTAAAAGGAAAGGCCTGGAGGCTGTTAAAAGCATTCCTAACAAACAGGAAACAAATAGTGTCCCTAGGGAGTTTCTATTCCAATGCTTTTATGCTTCCATGTGGAGTTCCACAGGGATCGTCCCACAGCCCAACCCTTTTCCATGTTTACGTGGCACCTTTGGCTCCTTTGATTAGATCACATGGCTTTAGTCTCACGTCATACGCAGATGACACACAAATTGTAGTGTCTCTACTACCAGGACAAGAAATGGGCATGAGTAAGAAATTTCAAGACTGTATGGCAGCAGTCAAATCCTGGATGTCACAAAATTGCTTTAAACTGAATGCAGCCAAAACTGAGGTTCTCATGTTTGGTAACAAAGCCAACTTCTGGACCCCTGATTGGTGGCCATCGGACATGGGCAACCTCCCCATACCCACGGGAAAGGCAAAGAATCTGGGTATAATGGTGGATGACAAACTGAACTTTGAGGATCAGATAAAGGCTACGCCCTCGGCCACCTTTCAATCCCTCAAGATGATAAAAAAGATCAAACCTTTTCTGCCAGAAGACAGCCTACGAACAGTTGTGTCCTCTATGGTGTTATCACAGCTGGATTACTGCAATGGGCTCTATTTAAACATCTTAGAGCGGCATCTAAACAGTTTGCAGATTCTGCAAAATGCAGCAACAAGGTTGGTGATAGGCATCCCCAAATTTGTATCGGTAGCCAAACAAATACGAAGATTACACTGGCTGCTCATCAGAAAAAGGGTGCAATTTAAGTCACTATGCATGGTCTTCAAAGCACTGCATGGTCAGGGGCCTGACTTCTTTGCTAACCAGTTTCAATGGTATACTCCCAAGAGAACCCTACACTCATCAGGAGCCAAACGGGTGAATATACTTCCCACGAAGAAAGCCTCGTGGGGGGGCACAAGTTTTATAACAGGTACAGCCAAGGCGTGAAATGCCCTCCCTTGGAATCTGAGGAACTCCACTAACCTTCTTGTTTTTAGGAAACAACTTAAAACATGGCTCTTTAACTTATAAGGTCTCCCTCAGCCACACATCTTCCTGGTCCATCCGTGCTATCAGAAGAATTATGCTACCAGCGCCAGGACACCTCTGGGTAACCGTGCGCTTTACAAACTGGATTAACATAACACAACAAATCATCTTGCCTGAGCTTGAGTCTAACTCTCTCAAGCTTGATCATATGGTACTCCCTTTCCAAGGAGTCCTCCCTCTTGTTAGATATGGAGTAGCCTATGGAAGTATTTGACGTATTGGACTCAACAGAGGGAGATCTAGACCTCCGCTGTCTGCTCTAAACCCTCCCAGGCGGAATAAAGGGGGACCTACTTCTAAGGACACCCTCTATACCATATGCACTATTCCTTGGGGGATCAGAGTTCACCAATGTGGGGTCCTCAGATTCCTCTTGGTCATGCTCAGAATTAGGACCACTAGGGGTAACCCCTCCTGACCCATCTTCTGGAGCATCCCCACCCACTTTGCCCTGATCCCCTGACCTGTCAGGGTTCTGGAGATCATCTATGATAAGTAGCTCTAAGAGATACTTAGTGGTTGGGTTGCTACCTATCTTTAACTTCCTAGAGGTACACAGGGTGCTTAGTTCTTGGAACTTAAGACCACTGTAAATAGAAGACTGGGTCTCATTGAGGTCCATTACTAAAGACACGGTGTCTAGGTGTAGTGTGGAGTTGCACCTACCTACCCTGTTGTAAACTAAACTTCCTAAGTGTGGTAAATAATTTAATTACCGGTACTTAATTTGATGCGGAAAATTAATAAGAATAGCTCAATAAAATAAGAGGCAGAATCCGTGGTATTAGAGATTCAGAACGGGCTTTATTCCTATACAAGGAACATAATTCGAATTATGGGCCTTCTATTCCATCACCACGAAAGTTCAGGAAGGAAGGAACAATACTTTATTGACAGGTAATCATTTTTATAGAAGAGGCATTATAGTGAAACAGATGCAGGAGGCGTAACAGTTGATAACAGAGATAAAAACATACATGCGTAACTAAAATGGGTGTAACTAGGCGTAACTAAAGAACGTCATTAGGTATGATGTCACAAATGGGTGGTTCCATGAAAGAATTTCGCAATGTCAGCAAAAATACTTGGCAGAGATGCGCGCAGCAGCATGACGTGTGATTTGACGTGCAACTAGGGGGAGAATGGGACTTGACATTTAGCTCTACATGTGGAGACAAAAGTCTGGGGTTATGTCAACCTAATCCCAAATCATATCTAATATCCTATGTTTAAAGAACTGTGTTATCCAAAAAGAGAGGTCTCTTAGGATAGAATCTTATTCTATACTGACTATACTGACTGTTAGTGCGTGTACAAGCGTCTAAGTGTCTACACTAGATGCGAGGGGGTAGGAATATTCCATGGTAACAGGGCTATGAATTACTTGCATGAGGGCAGCGAGGCCTGGCCCCTTTGCACGGAAGCTGGAAGAATGTTTACCTAAACTACTAGACAGGAATGCATCGGATGAGGAGCGAAGGAGATAATCTCGAAGGTGAAATACAGTTTTTGGCAGGCAGATAGGCCGACAGGCCGAGTCAGGCACCGTTAGCCGCGCAGGGAGTAGGACAAAGTTCATGGATACAGATGCGAGCTCAGACTGGAGCTTTCAGAGGCAGAAGGCAGGAAAAGGCTTAATGGCAGAATCAGGCCTACTCGCCTGAATCTGTAGAAATGTGGGAAGTGAACCATATAAAGCCGGTGGCCTTTCATACTTAAGAATAGAATATCCGGCCCATTCATGGCGGATCTGAAAGAGGACATGTTGACGGTGGACGCACATGTGTTTGCGTTTTCATAACTGGAACTGGAGGGAACATACATGTACTTGTGACTTATACATGAAACCGTTGGGGTCCAAGATAGGGGACATAACCGACCATAAAAATCCATATTTCCACATTCCCTCCTTGTCCCCTACTTGCCCTTAGGAGATATCAATCTTCATCAATCCATCGATCTGTTCATATAACATCATTTGTTCTTCTTTCTTCTTTCGGGATCTTGAATGAAAACTTGGATGTGGGATACACGAGGTGGCACATAGACCACAAATCGCTGGCCCACATTGTAGACATAAGCAGCAACTGAATAGGATGAGAAAGCCAATACCTAGGAAGGAGAGCATTCTCCATCCCCAGGCTGACAACACGCCCCAGAACCAACCGGACCAAGTCCAGGTGCCTGGATTCTGGTGTATCTGGCTTACAATCTTATGAAGGCGGGTTATGGCTTTATATACTGACGGTGAATTTTCTGGTATGAAAATGCAACAACTTGATCCGATGACCCTACAAGCTCCGCCCCTATCGGCCAGGATGACGTCAAGGACAAGACGATTTTGAAGCACAACAATCCGCATAGCAGACTGCTCTTCTGTTAAATTGCCTAAGGCGGAAATAGTTTCGTTCACTACTGCTTCAAGGGTTCTGGTTAATCTACGTATCAACTTACTATTAGTGACTGTACCTATATAGGGAAAGAAACCTTTATTGAAATCTGTGTATTTTTCCCATGCTGTTTCAGTGTAATCGACTATTGGGAGATCTCTCTGCTGTCTATTGTGTACTAAATGAGTATTTCTATGATAATCAGGAGGAGCTAGGAAAACAGGTGGTAGGAGGAATGCTATGTAACAGGTACCATCCCAATCTAAAGGTAGGCGTATATATGCGGTCTGGCCACATATAAAGTAGGAATGACGAGAAGCTCTAAATGTAGACTTGCCTTGATCACTGAATTTTATCACAGTGGTGCATTTACTATGGCCCATGTGTATGGAGCCATTCTTTCTTATACATAGTTCCCCTTTTACTGGGAATACCGACATGGCGGGCAATATTGGTGTAGCTTCAGATTCAACGTTCAGGATCATGAGGTTAAGTGTAAAATTACCTAATCCATATACTTCATTTTCTAGATCAGTTCCTGTTCTTTTGGGAAGTCCCTCCTTGTTAGGGTAGCAGACTTTAAGCAAAACTAAGTTCAGGTTTCCCCATACCCAGTTGTCTTGATAAGCTACTGAGTTTGAATCTAAGGAATTAATTAAACTAAACCATGCTCCACAGGAGCCATTGTGTGTGAACGGATATGGAAAGAGGGGCAAAACTCCCTTATAGTTCTGATAGGGAGGGAGTCGGCCACATATCCAACAATTTGTAGCATTGCTAGTCTGATGGGAATGATGTAACATACTAATAAAAGTGTTGTTGCGCAGCGCAAATCTATATGACAACTCATGCGGGGGTAATTCACTAAAAGAATGTTCAGCAGTAACATTGTAAACATGTTTAGAAATAGGATAATATATGTGCAACAATATACTTGCAGCGATTATTAAAAGACATAAGAAAAACAAAATTAATAACGTCACTGTGCAATGACTACGCAGTGATTTACAGTACGCATGTTTTTTCAACTGCATTTGATTATTTCTTTCTCTATTCCGGTCCAGAGGATACATGTCAGAGACAAATTCAACCGATTCACCTTGGAGAGGACTTAAACAATCAAATTGTCTGACTTATTGGACCTCAATTTTAGTTTATAGATTTCTGAGTTCGATTGCTCAACCAAGGGGAGCTTTGAGTCTGTCTTTGAGGAAATACAGGGTTTAGTCTCTATATCGGATGGTAGTCCATAAAATTTCTTGATATGACTCGAGTGTATCCAACCCTTGCGACCTTCGATCTTCACGGCTGTCCTCGTGGTGAGCAGTACAAGTTGAGGCGATTTCCACCTAGGATCCAGCTGGGTCTTCCGGTCAAAATTACGCACTAACACCAGGTCCCCGGGAACTACGTCATGGGGTTTCACCTCGGTGTTGTCGGGAAAGGCTGCAGCTACCTGTGAACGACAAGATTGTAGTGCAGACATCAAGAAAGCCAGGTAATCTGTCAGCATATTACAGTCAACGTCAGTGATTTTACGAGGTATAGGCGTCCCCCACATATTTGGTGGTCTACCGAAGATCACCTCATACGGGGATAGCCCTGTTCGAGAGTGCGCTACCATTCTCATGTAAAAGAGTGCAACTGGTAAGGCTACTACCCAATCGACACCTTTCTGTCTACATATTTTGGACAATCTAATTTTCAGAGTTTGATTATGACGTTCTACGAGACCTGCTGCCTCGGGGTGTCGGACACAGTGAAATCTCCATTGATAGCCTAACAAAAGTGAAACGTGTTTCATTAGTTCGGATGAGAACGGCTGGCCGTTATCTGAGTAGACAACACGTGGTAAACCGTACCGTGGGAAGAATTCTCGAACTAACTGTTTGGCAGTAGTCGGGGCAGTGTAATCTGAGACCGGGTATGCTTCTGTCAAACGGGAAAGAGCACAAACAACTACAAGAACATATTTGAATCCTCGACATCGTTCCATCTGGATATAATCCATCTGGAGGACTTCAAAAGGGTGATCAGGAGGCTGAAATCCACCCTGTTCTACGGGAATGCTTTTACCTGGGTTAAACTGACAACAGATCATACAGGTACGAACTTTTTGTTTAGCTGCTGCTCGTAAATGTTTGTTGAACCAAATGTGTTGAATGCTGTCTAGCATAGCTTTTTCTCCTAGGTGCGCTGGACTATGTATTGTATTAATGATAACTTGGACCATTGAGTCGGGAAGAAACCATATAGATTTTTCCTTCGTCATCCATCCCTGATCGGTTTGGATCCCTCCTAATTCAGTCCATTTCTTTATTTCTTCTGGTGTAGCATGTGTCTGTATGTCAATTACGTCAAGAGCGGGATCCTTAACCGTCATGCAATGTGTTGGTGTCAGAACTATTGTCTTTGTCATGTCAGTTGTGTGAGTTTGCTTCTGAGCAGTCTGTTTAGCTGTTCTGTCAGCTAGGTCATTGCCTTGGGAAATGATATCAGTAACTTTCGTATGAGCTTTACATTTCATAATTGATATTGCAGTGGGTAGATGTATTGCATCTAATAAGGCATGAATGAGGGGTCCGTGCTGAATGTGGGCACCGTGAGAAGTTAAATAACCTCTCTCTCGCCACAGTACGCCGAAGTCATGGACGACTCCGAATGCATAACGTGAATCAGTGTATATGTTGACTTTCTTATTTGTGGCTTGAATACAGGCTTGTGTCAGAGCGATGAGCTCTGCTGCTTGAGCTGACAAGGTATTAATACGATTTGTTTCAATGACTTCAGTGTCTGTTGTGACTGCATACGCGGCCACTAGCTCTCCTGTATTTGTTCTCATACATGAACCATCTACATACAACGTCAGGTCTGGATCTGACAATGGGACGTCTGTCAAGTCTTGTCTGGGTTTCGTCGTGATAGTAATAACTTCAATACAATCATGTGCTAGTGGGTCTGTTCCGTTTACTGGCAAAAGTGTGGCAGGATTCAATGTACTACAACGTCTGATTTCTATGTGTGGCTGAAACAATGTTAATTCGTAACCGGTGAGTCTTGCTATAGTCAAGTGTTGTGTTTGCGTGCGGTTCAAGAGAACCTCTACTGCGTGTGGTACTTGTACTGTCAATTGATGTCCTAACACTATGGCATCGCTTTGTCTGATTGCTAAAGCTGTCGCTGCCACTGATTTCAGGCACGCAGGCAGAGCCTGAGCTACGGGATCTAATGTACTAGAAAAATAAGCACATGGTTTGTGTGCTCCTGCTTGTTCCTGTGTGAGTACTGACAAGGCAGTACCTTCGCGTTCTGTAACAAAGAGTGTAAACTGTTTACTGTAACATGGTGTTGCTAAAACAGGTGCTTGACATAAAGCTTTCTTTAGGCTTTCAAAAGCTTGTGTATGTTCCTGAGTCCAAGGGAGGACAGTCGATGTGGCTGCCTCCTGTGTTGTCAACTGAATGAGTGGTTTTGCTAGAAATGCATACTGAGGGATCCACTGCCTACAATATGAAGTGAGGCCTATAAAAGCCCGCACCTCCTTTTGTGTCTTGGGTATTGGCATGTTAGCAATTAACTGGATGCGATCGGGTGTAAGCTGCCTTCCCTCCTTGGACAGCGAGTGCCCAAGGTAAACAACTCGCTGGACACAGAATTGCAGCTTAGAAGGGGACACCTTGTGCCCTTTTTCGGCCAAAAATTGTAAAACCGTCAGTGAAGCTTTTTCACATTCAGGTTCGCTTCTAGCGGTGATCAGCAGATCATCGACATATTGAAGCAGGGCAGTGTTGACTGGCATGTGGATACTGTCAAGTTCTCGTTTCAGTGCTTGGCTATAGATGCTGGGGCTTTCTGTGAATCCTTGAGGTGCGCGTGTGAATTTAAAGCTTCGTCCATTTAAACTAAATCCGAACAAGTATTGGCTTTCCGGATCTATTGGGACGCTGAAAAAGGCATTCTTGAGATCAATTACAGTAAAGAATGTTGCTTCGGAATCAATGGCTGTCAGTAATGAAGGAATGTCTGGAACTACGGGGTATTGTGGTACAATACATTTATTTAATTCGCGCAGATCAATAACCAATCGATATACTGGCGGGGCTTTTGGATCAGTTCGTTTAAGGATCGGAATTATCGGGGAATTACATACATTGGAGTCGGTTTCCACAACCACTCCTTGGGTAATAAGCTCGTCAATGATTTGCAGTAAAGCCAATACAGCATCTGGTGGTAACTTGTATTGTCGCATACGTGGTAGTACCACTCCTGTTTTTAGTGTGACTCGATATGGTGTAATGTTCATGCAACCAACATCTGTAGGGCCTTGCGCCCATAAATGTGTGGGTAAAGTCTGCAGTCGGTGATCCATGTCTCGGGACACATAGTGCCCTTTGAAATCACGTAAAAACAATCTTACTCCTTCCGGAGAACAACATATTATAGCTCCTAGAGGTTTTCTGGACATGATTTAGTAAGCAATAAATCTGTAGTTCGTGTCAAAGGACCAATCGTAAGGGGAAGAGGCTGTGATACCTCGTTAATGATAGGTTTTCCTGAAAAACCAAGGGAAATATTCTGTGAGCCTGAGAGGGGTGCCCCTGGAACTTCACTACGTTTTATTGTTGTTCGGCTTGCCCCTGTATCAAGTAAAAATTTTCTGTCTTGGCCTAATAATTCACTGTGTACATAAGGTCCTTCTTGATCTACAGGGACCTCGATAAGGGGTAAGCCAACTTCCCTCTCTAGGCTGTTTCATGAGTATCGTTGATAATCAGGGTAGTCATACTGTGCGGTCTGGTACATCTGTCGTGTCGTTGTTGGTGTGGCAGCAATAGGCTGCGGTGGTGGAGCTGGCATAGACTGTTGCGGAGCTGGCATGGCCTGTGCATGCTGCGGAGCTCCTTGTTGGTTCTGATCCTGTCTAAGTGGCCGTGGTCTTTCTTTTGTATTACCTATGGCGATATTATGTTTTAAAACTGGACAATCGTGTACATAATGACCTGGCTGTTTACAATAGTTGCATGTCCCTTTTACAGAACCTGCTGAAACACTGGACTGTGTCATACCCTTTTTATGACCGTCAGCTGGAACTGTCTGGGAAACTAGCATTTTCATTTTCGTGTCTTTCATGCGTCTTTGTTCATGTTCTTGTTCCTCTCTAATTCTATTGTGATGGTACTGTAGCATTTGTAACATTTGTGACGGAGTGTTACCTTGCCAGGTACTCTCGAATTTCAATACTCTATTCTTAACTTGGGGCAGGGCATTTTCAACTAATTTTGTCACAAACAGATGTGGATAAGATTCGCTACTTGCTTTTATTCCACTATTTATACCAAAACATTTTTCGAATCGGGCATAAAAGTCACTAGTGTCTTCATCTTGCTTTTGTTTACAGGCTGAGATTGCACCCCAGTCTTCCTTTTTCGTAGTTAATAAACGTGGCAGTACCTGTACTAACAAACCTGGTAGTATTTTGGTCTTTTCCCCAAGCCCTAAACCTGGACCTCGAGCTGTTTCTCCGTTTTCTAATGCTGTCCAATCTATCTTTTGGTCTCCCACCTCCCAATCCTTTTCTTTGAGTTTTTCGTAAATGCCCGCAGGCATTAATACCTTTAATATTTTCATAATGTCGGGATAGGTATACTCTCCCATGAGCAACATGTCTTTAATTTCACGGTGGAAACCCGCTGGGTCTTTGTCATGACTGGGTACCACTTTCTTCATTTCTAATAGTTCCATTTTAGATATGGGTGTGTATACAAACACACGTTTAAACTGATTGTCATCACCTTTTATCGGGTGCACTTCGCGTAAGGGATTCTGTCTATCCATATAATACGTCGTTCTTTCCTTGATGGGCAGTGAGACATGTTCGGGGCATACAAAAAGAATGTACTGCTTTCTGTATTCTAGTATTTCTCTAATTAACTCAGTACCTGAACCTCTCCATTTATTCGTGAGTAATTCAGTCAATATATCAGGTAAGGGACCAGGATCGGAGTGTTGGCTTTTATATAATACGAGGAGTTGTTGAATCATATAGATACCAGCTAAACGCTGTTCATCTGGGGTGAGGTTCAAAAACGTGTGCGCTAATGTATCATCACTATATTTTCCGGGACTGTCAACCCAGTGAACGGCTGACCTGGCTAATTCTTGTTCGTCCATAGAATCGAGTATATGATAACCCCTTCGTTCTCGGAGTAATTTGTCAGCGGCTTGGAACGCATGTTCGGGGGACCTTATATTTATTATAGGGTTTTGGAAGTTTCTGTTATTATCTGGACGTATCGGACGTATCGGATCAGTAAAGCCTCTAGTATTATTACAAGATCTTCCTCTACCTACATAGGCCATAGTTTCTAACTGTCCCGTGGGCAATTCTAATTCTTCCTCCTCCTCGTTTTGTTCAGGCTGGTCTACCTCTAATCTTTCTTCGTGTATTCGTTCTACTTCTTTGCGGATCTTTCGGCACATAGCTACTATACTTAGTAGTTTATCATGTCTCCCCTCTGATATATTCCGACTCCATGTGGTAAGAATTCGCATTTCTTCCGGATTTACCCCTGGTCGGTCTTGATTTCTGACCACACAATTTATGAGGAAACGTAACAGTTCTCCCTGTATCTCCACTTTCTGGTACTCCATGGCTCTATTAATACTTTCAGAATCTCGCCCTGACTGGACAAAGTGATATATATTTTCTAAATGTGTAGTCATTCCTGGTAGCCTCCCTAAATATATTGCAGCTCGTCGGATACGTAATGATGCCAGCAGCATTTCATCCTTTTTGCCGGGCACAGGGTCATATCTACAATCTACTAGAAGTTCCTTAAGCATGTCAGGAGTTACTAGTTTGGGCGTACGTTGGTGGGCTAATTCTTGAAAGGAAAGTTTATTTACTCTGGGTGGTGTGGAAAAAATGTTTGTTGTACCTCCTGTAGCACCACCTGGGGTGCTGGATGTGAAAGGATTCGTTGAACGTGATATAGCAACCATAGGTGTGGGTACAGCTGTAGAAACAGATGTGCTTGCCGGAACTTGTGTCGGAGTTTGTTATTGCGGAGGTACAGACGGAGGGTCTTGGCGTTGAACCCCCTCGGCAGGCGGTCTATGTGGTGCAGTATTAGCATACTCGGGAGCTGCGTCGTCTAAATAAGAGGAAAGGAAAACATCTTCTGCGGTTCTGGGATGCCCTTTGGGATGTGCTTTTATCGGAAACAATGGGGGTGGCAAGTCTTTTGGTATCTCCGGAGTAGCCTTAGGTAACCCTTCGGCCAGAAGAGGATACATACCATTCATAAGGGCATTTCTTTGTCTGTCTACTTGTTCTGCTTTTGCTCGGGTACCTTCTTCAATTAATAGATTTTCTCGGACTTTATTTGAATTCTCCTTACTCTTCTCTTCCTATCTGAGTGCTTTTTCTGTACGTCTATACGATTCTTTACGCCATAATTCAATGGCATCTTTCTGTGATTGTCTAGCTTTCTTTTTCCATAATTCTTCCTCTACTTTCATGATGCAATCTGCATCCCAGGTCCCAGCTGCGGGCCACCTCTGACTTTCTGGTAATTCCTTGGTGTAGTCTACCCATAAATCAAGAAATAATATGGCGTCTAGGCCATGTTTATGATACATGAAGTACCCTGGAGTGTCCCTAGGAGGAATGGGAACAGCTTCTTCGAGTACCCCTTTTCTAGTTCTGATCTGTCTTAATTTCGAAAAGAGCGGCATATTGAGAACTGATCTGATACCTAATTCTGAACACGTTTTAATACAACAAAACACAATAATGAACAGTCATTCACACCACAATATGCAGAACGTATTTAAAACATTTTAACATTTAACATTTAATGAACAACAATGATGGCCATTTAGGGAACTAGTCACTAAGCATAATACTCGGCACTAACTAGGTAATTCTGAATTATATACTAGACATACTTGATATACTGCTAAACAGTACAGATACACTGCTGAAACAGTGCAGACCGGATTTGTGTACCCAAACCCGTCTTGACCGGCACAACCTATGTGCACGTCAGAACGCCTCCCCGGCAATGGTACTCACCGGGTAGCTCGGAACGGAAGGCCTCGGAACTGAACTGAACTGGACTTGGACCGGACTGGACTCGACTCGAAACTTCGGAACTTCGGAACCTGGGGGGCCTCTGTATACCTCGGATCTTGCTCTCTCAGCTAGGCTCTGGTCGGGATACTTCGCACTTCTCACCGCCTCGTCTGGGTGTTGATCGCAGCCTCAGTTACCCCCGCTCGGCAGGAGGGAGATACAGGAAATCCTGTGGGTACGCATTGTTGTCCGTCCAGCTGTGACAGGAGACCGGGCCTGCAACGCACCTCCGGCGCGTGAGATGAGAAAGTGTCCCTGTTCGGGCGCCATATATGTGGTAAATAATTTAATTACCGGTACTTAATTTGATGCGGAAAATTAATAAGAATAGCTCAATAAAATAAGAGGCAGAATCCGTGGTATTAGAGATTCAGAACGGGCTTTATTCCTATACAAGGAACATAATTCGAATTATGGGCCTTCTATTCCATCACCACGAAAGTTCAGGAAGGAAGGAACAATACTTTATTGACAGGTAATCATTTTTATAGAAGAGGCATTATAGTGAAACAGATGCAGGAGGCGTAACAGTTGATAACAGAGATAAAAACATACATGCGTAACTAAAATGGGTGTAACTAGGCGTAACTAAAGAACGTCATTAGGTATGATGTCACAAATGGGTGGTTCCATGAAAGAATTTCGCAATGTCAGCAAAAATACTTGGCAGAGATGCGCGCAGCAGCATGACGTGTGATTTGACGTGCAACTAGGGGGAGAATGGGACTTGACATTTAGCTCTACATGTGGAGACAAAAGTCTGGGGTTATGTCAACCTAATCCCAAATCATATCTAATATCCTATGTTTAAAGAACTGTGTTATCCAAAAAGAGAGGTCTCTTAGGATAGAATCTTATTCTATACTGACTATACTGACTGTTAGTGCGTGTACAAGCGTCTAAGTGTCTACACTAGATGCGAGGGGGTAGGAATATTCCATGGTAACAGGGCTATGAATTACTTGCATGAGGGCAGCGAGGCCTGGCCCCTTTGCACGGAAGCTGGAAGAATGTTTACCTAAACTACTAGACAGGAATGCATCGGATGAGGAGCGAAGGAGATAATCTCGAAGGTGAAATACAGTTTTTGGCAGGCAGATAGGCCGACAGGCCGAGTCAGGCACCGTTAGCCGCGCAGGGAGTAGGACAAAGTTCATGGATACAGATGCGAGCTCAGACTGGAGCTTTCAGAGGCAGAAGGCAGGAAAAGGCTTAATGGCAGAATCAGGCCTACTCGCCTGAATCTGTAGAAATGTGGGAAGTGAACCATATAAAGCCGGTGGCCTTTCATACTTAAGAATAGAATATCCGGCCCATTCATGGCGGATCTGAAAGAGGACATGTTGACGGTGGACGCACATGTGTTTGCGTTTTCATAACTGGAACTGGAGGGAACATACATGTACTTGTGACTTATACATGAAACCGTTGGGGTCCAAGATAGGGGACATAACAGACCATAAAAATCCATATTTCCACATAAGAATGGAGAAAGGGTTGTGCTAGACCCTTAAGAACCAATCTAAAAGTTCAGTAGATCTTACTTAGACTATCTAAATATTATATGTGCCTAATGCTAGTGAGGGTTTTTCAATTAATCCACACCTAGATTCGCTGGTAAAACAATGCAGGCTTGAATCCAAACAGCTGCACACCAATGTAGGAGGCTGGCTTAGTAGATGGTGCACACTTATGTAAGTGTAGCACCCTGCACTAATCCAAACAACTCCTTATGGTGATTTTAGAGGTCTTAGACAAACTTAGGGGTATATTAACAAGGCGGTGCTATAAAATTATCGCCGCTTTTGCGGCCGCTTTCGGCCAAAAAGCGGCGATAATTTTATCGCCTTATCAGCAAAGACACTCTATCGCGTGTTTTGCTGACTTAGCGCCCGTTTCCAGCATGCCTAACTTTGCATCGCTAATGAGATGCAAAGTAGGCGTGGCTGTGAAACCAACCAGGGAAAATATCGCGAAGGCAGCTTCGCGATATTAACAAGGAAGGGTAGCGATTATTTAAATCGCGTTAAGTAGGCCTTAATGCAGGAATTTAACGTCTGTTAAATTCCTGACTAAGGCATACTTAACATAGGGGGAGGATGGTGTGGCTAAGACCACAGGCCCTATCATCTAGGATATCGCCGTTTTCCACGATGGAAAACGGCGATATCCACACTATCTCTCGAATTTCTATCGCCTCAGCGATGCGCGTTGTTGATAACACGCTAACCGGGCGATAAATTCCAAAGATAGCCGGCGATAAATATGCAAGCGCTAAGCACGCTTTGCAATATTTATCGCCGGCCCTTGTTAATTTGCCCCTTAGAAAGCTCTCTAAGTGGTAGATGTGGAGAGCAACATTCAGGCTTAGTCCAGAAGGAGTGTAAGGCAGCTTTTTTTAACAGCACTTAACCTTATGGTATGGGTTAAGTGAAAAAGAACCACACAGTGTAGTTATAGAAATATGTATTTATTATTAACACTCACTAACACAATACAGTATCTCCTACCCGAAGATAATATGCCCAATACGCACAATACTTGTCAATAGAATAAGCAAGAAGCACAAATCCACAGTGTTCCCCAGGGGGAGACCAAATGATATACTAAAATAGTGGAATGCGAACCACGACTGAAGTCAAGAGTGGACCCAGAAGACGTAGAAGAGTCGGGGACCCAAGGAACCACCCAAGGTGAGTATCTAGGAACCCCACGGAGGTCGTGTGCAGTGTGGGAACACGACCGCGTACTCATTTCAAGTCAATGGGTAATGCCCGGTTGCAATTTTAAAGAAGAAGGACCCTTCCCAGACGACCCTGAAGAAGCCCTGTGGGAGACGGAAAGTTGGAGAGTCACCCCACCCTTGGATACCCCATGAACCAGGATACCTATACCAGGGAAACTGGGTGCATAGGTGCGAAGTGGTGTCGGAAACCGCCATAGACCACAGTGGAGGACTTCAGGAAGATGCCACTGATGAAGAAGGTGAGAAGAGTCTGGTGGAACCCAATGGTGGATTCGAGGTGAGAGGTACCTGCAAGCAGAGGCAGTGGCGACTGGCAGGGAACCGAAGTGGGGGGGCAGCGGTCTCAAGGGGGGGGTGACACTTACCTTTAAAACTACGTCATATTGCCGCTCTTCTTGGAGAGGTCCGAACCAGGCAGCACCCAGGCTTCCCATAACCAATCAGACTGGGAGAGGGAGCCTGTGCATGTTCAATGTTCCTCACCAGGTTGTGCATTATAGTCTGGTGGCGAAGATGCAAAGTGCACTTCACTGTTTGGCCGGCCCGAGATGGCCAGCCAAGCAGTCATGCACACTTGGAGTGTGCAAACCACTCTTCCCCCTGTTACCCAAGCCCCGCCGAGCCCTAACCCAGCCCTGTAGCAAAGAAAAATAAAATAATAATAATGAGGTTATTATCATTTTACTTCTCTTTTTTCTGCTCTGCGAGCAGTGAGGCGACGCTTCTCTGCCTTACGGGAGAAGCCGCTCCTGAGCAGATGGGTCAGAGTCTATGCCACTCAGGAGTGACCAGAAGGCACAGAAGATGAATGTCCAAAGGTTGTCGAAGATGCAGGAAAATTGACAGTGTCCTTGAAGTTGCAGCTGTGTGGACCAGGCGACACTTTGGAAAACCAGGAGCCGTTCACAAGCTGTCCCACATCGGATGTCAAGAGCCAAGGGGTCAGTGTCTAGCAGGGGCACCAACAAGCCTTGGCAAAGACAACCAACGTAGTTGAAGAAAAAGGTGCATTGTCGGGATCAGCAAGGTCTAAGTGACTCACCACAAGCAGGTAAGTCATAGCAGGCCCGAGCAAGTAGGGGAGCCCACTGGAGCCAAAGAAGACCCTCAAGAGGACCCACGGGCCGAAGGCACAGGAGTCACAAGAGGACCTCAAGCAGCTCACCAAAGGATGAAGGCCCACGGTGCAAAGGATGTGGTGCAGGTGAAAGATCATGGCCGCGAGAGATGCTTGAGGCTGGAGCTTCTTAAAGACCAAAGATCTCTGGAGGAGACAGTCAACAAGCCTTGTCAACGGCAAGTCAACGCAGTGCACAGGGGTTCTGTTCCAGCAGTTCTGACAAGGGATATTGGCCTCAAACTCTGTGAGAAGACAGTGCAGGCCTTGATGGAGTTGCAGAACCACCACCTGTGTTGCTGAGCCTTCCGGAGGTCATGGGAGCCCAGGATTAGCAGACTGGTCAGCTGTGTTGCGATGCCTGCAGATGCAGGGAAGTGGGTCCTCCATTCCAAGGGAGATTCCTTTGGGTGTCTTTGATGTCCATAGGTCCTGTGAAAAACCTGTATGGAGCACAGGCACAGACGTTGCAGCAGACCTGCAGCATGACAACACCAGGAGCAGCAGGAGTATTCACCGGTTGCAGTCTTGGTTCCCAAAGCGAAGTCTAAAGTGCCCAGACAGTTGAAGTTGAAGTGGTATTAGATCTGAATCTTGTCCCACAATAATTGAGGGGAGCCACCCACAGGTAAGCCCTTTAGTACCCTAAGGAAATGGTTGGGACGATTCAGGGGTCCCTCCCACAGGAGAAGCTGGACAGTGGGGAGGATACTCACATGTCCTTTGCCTAGTTTTGCACCAGAGCGGGAGCCAACGGATCTCTGAACTGGTTTGAACTGGAGTATGCAAGGAGGGCACCAAATGTGCCCTTCAAGCAGTCTCCGTGGCGCTGGCAAGTGTCCCCACCCTGTTCAAATACACTAAGTCATGTCTGGGAGGTGGTCACCTCCCTGTGATAGGAAACCTATTGTCCTGCCTTTCCCTGCTCGAGCTTGGCTCAGCAGCAGGAGGGCAGAATCGTTTCTCAGGTCGGCAGCACCCATAGTTTGCTGTCCGGGTCTAAAAGACTTGTACCGGGAGCACTGAGGGCATCCTGGAGGAGCTTTACAGTGCATAGAATCATACCACCCACACCAACTTATACCTCCCACACCATTTACAGTGTGGGGATATGATTCCAACATGTTTGATACCAAACACGACAGGGTTCGTTACAGCCAGTTTAGAGATAGCTGTCGTGTCATGGCACATGCCCATTCCATGTATCTTAATAGCTGATACACTTACAACCCTGGAGAATGGGCTCCAAAGGTTGTAGGGGTGTCCTGCTCATGCAGGGGCACCCTCACACTCAGAACCGAGCACCCTGCCTTTAGGAGTGAAAGGCCTGCCTTAGGGGTGACTTACAGTTTTTAAGTGCAGTGACCTCAGATATAAGGAAACATATCTGTTGTAAGTTGTGTTGGCACCAGCTTACACAGGCTGCAATTGCAGGCCTGTAGTTACAATTTGAATGGTCTCTCATGGGTGGCATAATACATGCTGCAGCCCATGGGAGACCCCTGGTGTACCTATGCCCTGGGTACCTTAGTACCATATACTAGGGACGTTCAAGAGTGCACCAGTAGCCAATCTGGAGTGTACCTAAGTACTCACCATGTCCAATTTAGAGAAGAAGCATAGAGACTGGAGTCCTGGTTAGCAGTATCCCAGTCAGACTAGCCCATAAAACATAATGACGCCAGCAAAAAGTGGGGGGTCACCATGAAAGCACATCCTACTTTCCTACAACTATGAAGCCTTATATACCCCTGTTAGAACCGGAAATGACTGTACCGAACTCCTTAGAGATATCCGCATCCCCACACTGCAAGCTGATGTATGTATCGACCTGGTGAAAGACTTAACATTTGAAGAAATAGAACAGGCCATCCGTGAGCTACAGTCTGGCAAAGCCGCTGGACTAAATGGCCTACCGGCCGAAATGTATAAGGAGGTGGCTGCTACGGTGGCACAACATATGCTCAATATGTTCCAGGAGGCAGGGGCAGACTCCAGGAAGACCAATGGCTGGCCATGATAGTGGTTACTACCAGGAAAGGTAAGCCCCCTGAGGACTGCTACAGACCGATCTCACTTCTAAATACGGAAGACCAATGTGACCAGGCCCCCGTGGAGTGATAACCTTCATAATACACCCTGATCAGTTAGGATTCATACCCCATAGAAGTACCAGATTGAACTTGAGGCACTTAAATGGAGTGCTGCATAGAACTGCTGACGGGAAAAGGGGACACCATACTGCTATCACTAGATGCATGGATAGCGTTCAACAGTATTGAATGGCACAATCAATTCTCTGTATTAGAGAGGTCAGGGTTCGGTCCAAGGCTCTGTGCCTTAATTAGGCGTCTATATACGGACCCTCTGGCACAGGTACAGGTGAATGGGACAGTATCCCGCCCCTTCGCCCTCCATAAGGGCACGAGACAGGGATGCCCGTTGTCCACTATGCTTTTTGTACTGGCATTGGAGCCACTAGCTGCATTGGTCTGACTTGACCCATTGGTGGCGGGCATAATGGGGGAGGGTGGCTGGGAGGTAAAAAATCTCATTGTATGCCGGTAACATATTATTATACGCCATGCGCCCCCTTTTTACTGTGGGCAGGTTTCTCCACATTTTTCAACTGTTTGGTAGTACTCTATTTACCAAATTAACTGGGTCAAATCACTCCTGCTTCCTTTGTCTGGCTGTGCTCTGTCGGTTCCGACGAGTGGGAATTCCCTTCTAGTAAAGGATAAGTTTAAATTCCTTGGTATACAAATAATGAGGAATGGAAACGAGTTCCTTGAAGATAACACCTACTGCCGCAGTTAGATTGCAGAAAAATGTAATGCATTGGCAACAGTTACCAGTGTCCCTGATGGGAAGGGCTGCCCTGTTTAAAATGATGACAATGCCTTGTTTATTACATTTCCTACAGAATAACCGCTGACTTCTTTTGGAAGGTGGATAGTGAAATTCGAAAACTGTTATGAAATGGAGGTAGCTCCAGGATAGTCCTTCATAAGTTACAGAGAGGAATATTCGACGGGGGCCTGGCGATCCCGGATATCAGAAAATATTACTGGGCTGCCCAACTGGTCACAATTAATGACTGGGTGTGTACTGGACAGGAGGAACTGGCCTACAGGGTAGACTGAGACACTATGGGACGGTAGGGATACCCAGCAGTGTTATATCGAGAACAGTTAGAAAGGCAATTTGGCGCCACACACATTAACGGTAGTTCGCACCTGGAGAGAAGCCACAAAATTCCTCGGATGGAAAGACAAGGTGACAAGGAGGACTCTGCTCTGGGATGGTGATCTCTTGAAGGAAGTTGGGAACCTGAAGGGATTTACTGAATCCCTTCAGGTTCCCAACTTCCTTCAAGAGATCACCATCCCACAGCAGAGTCCTCCTTGTCACCTTGTCTTTCCATCCGAGGAATTTTGTGGCTTCTCTCCAGGTGCGAACTACCGTTAATGTGTGTGTCCAGCTGGGAATTGATCATCTTGGGCTCGTCTGGAGAAGTCAGGTAATTATTTCCTTTGAGGACTTACAAGGGGAATACCAGATGTCTGCAGCAAAAAGGTTCCACTCTCTACAGCTGGGACATGCACTGTGGGATCACATCCAAGGGGGCAAGCAGCTGACAGACTATGCACCTTTAGAAGATAGGCTTTAGCAGGATCCAATGCCAGAGAATCCCACCTCCTTGATTTATGGAAAGATTATAAATAACACGCCTGACCCACTGGACACCTTGCAGGAAGCGTGGGACGCTGATGTGGGATTGATTTAGGACGATGATGGGTAGAGTTAATACAGAGCCCCAGGGAGGTTGCCATAAGAGCACATTTCCGCCTCATTCAACTTTGTGTTCTCCATAGATTCTATTCCACTAAAACCCTAATGCACCAACTGGGCTGTTGTGGCACTGACCAATGCACCACAGGGTGTCAGGAGGTGGGGTAATTTTTCCGCATTCTGTGGGCCTATCCAAAGATCCAGCAATGTTGGGCCAAGATAACACGAATCATGTCGGAGGTGTTTGGCCAGACCATTCCCCTGGAGGCTCAATGGCACATACTTTGTGTGACTGTGGAGACAATATGGCCGAAATATCTTAAAACATGGTTGCTGGTCACGGCTGCAATAGCGAAGAAGGAATATAGATAGGGCCGGGGGGGCGGCGACCAATCCCCACGTGTAGTAGATTGGAAGACAGATCTGGACTGGTGCCATGGAGCTGAAAAAGTAGTATTCCAGAGCTGGTGTTGCACACAGAAATTGGATAAGGTATAGGGCCAGTGGGTGACGTACAGGGGTTATTAAGGGCCCTGTTGTTAAGGACAAGTGGATGGGCCGGGGTACTAGGGATTAGATACTTTGGGCAGGGTTGTAGATGTTGACAACACTAATGGGATTTTTATATCCATACCTACAGTTTTGGGCGCAAATGTTGAAGTGGGATCTCCTGTATTCAGTATCGTTCAATTCTAATGTATGATCACCTTTATGTTGCTGCGTATATGTTTAATAAAATATTTTTTTTTAAAAGAGTACATTGTCTCAAGGAAAATCTACCAATTTTAGTTATGTTCATAATCACAGGAGATTCCAGGGTGGTCTGCCTCTCGTGGATCCGAATACGTTTTCTTACCCACAATCCGCTAAAAAACACAAAATGTGACTAAAGTCACACATTTTTCTTGCATTACTGTTCTATATTCTTCCAGAATCAGAAAGAAACCACAAATTTCCTACCACCCAGTGTTCCCCCAGGTCTCCTGATACACATTCTAGCACAATTGTGTGGGTGGGCCAACAGAGAAAGGCCCAAAACGTATTGTGAAAACATTAAAATGATCTTTCACAAAACAATCTGGTTTTGCAAGGGAGTCGCTTGCGTTTTTGGTCCCTGGCTCGACAACCATCTAGGGAAACCTACTATATCCAGAAAATTCTGAAAAGTAGACAGCCGGGAAGTCCAGGGAGGTGTGGCTTGCGTTGATTCCCCAACCTTTTCCTACCCAGAATACCTTGCAAATCTCAAATTTAGCTAAAAAAAAATCAAACAAAAAAACATTTTCCTCACATTTCTGTGTGGAAAAGTTGTGGGATCACTGGGCCAACACAAATTTCCTACCACCCAGCGTTCGCCCAAGTCTCCAGTTAAAAATGGTACATCACTTGTGTGGGTAGGCCAAGTGGCTGCGACAGGGAAGGGCCCAAATCATATCATGGAGACATCAAAATGATCTATCACAATCTTTTCTCACATTTGTGTGTGGGATCACTGCAGTTGCACAAGTTTCCTACCACCCAGCGTTCCCCTCGATCTCCCGAGTAAAATGATACTTCACTTGTGTGGGTGGACCAAGTGTCTCTGACTGGCAAGGGCCAAAAATGAGTAGAGAGTGAGGGGATATCGCAGCGATAAGCACAATCTTTTTCATACATCTTTAGGCTGACTCTGCTTTGATTTGATTAGTGCATTTGTACAGCGCACGAATGCCCGGGTCGTCTTGGCGCTAGGAACGATGAATAGGACGGGTGCTGGACTGCTGTACTAAGAGAGTTAGGGGCATATTATCAAGGATGGCGTTAAAAATTATCGCCGGTTTAGCGGCAGAAAACTGCCGCTAAAGCGCTGATAATGGGCTTGATAATATGCCCTTGAGAATTCCAATAGAAGTCCATGTTCTGGTGTGAACATGAGCTTCTATTGGAATTCTCCAGGCGATAATTTAAACGCCGTCCTTGATAATATGCCCCCAAGTTGGAAAAGAGCTAGGTTTTCAGCGCCTTTCTAAAGAGAGAAGGGATGTGCTGCTCCTTATGGCAATCGGGAGTAGGTTCCAGGTCTTGACTGTTCCTAGCAGGAAGCTTCTTCCGCCCCATCGTGCCTTCTTAAACCTGGGTGTTTGCAGAAGTTTAGTGTGTGCAGATCTTAGACTTCTAGAGGGCCCATACTATTCCAAAATGAGTCCTCAGAAATTGAGGCCCTACGCCATGAAGTGCTTTAGAGGACAGATTTAAACGTAATCCTCTTGTCCACCGGGAGCCAGTGGAGGGCTCTTAACCCTTGGGAGACTGGCTCAAACCTAGGGCTATCCAGTACTAATCTGGCTGCCGCATTTTGAAGGTGTTGCAGTCTTTGCAGATATTGACATTGGATCCCCATATAAAGGGCGTTACCATAATCCAATCTGGATAGTGCCAATGCTGTAACCAAAGTTTTTAGGGCATCAGGAGGGATGAATGGACGAATTTTCCTAATCATTTCTAAGATGAACGAAAAAGTTAAGGAGAGGGTGTTAATCTGGCTATTAAATGTCAATTTATCGTCAAAGATGAATCCTAGGTTTTTGACCTTCGGCACTAGAGCTGGGCAGTCGCCCACATTGGCGGGCCACCATCTGGGTGACCAGAAGGATGAATCAGAACCCAGCAACAGGACTTCAGTCTTTCTGCCATTCAGTTTTAGGCAGTTGGACTGCATCCACTGGTTAACCTGTGTCATGCAGCAGTTGAAACAGTCAGATGTCTCTTCCATGTTGCTTGACACTGACACCACCAACTGGGTGTCATCAGCATAAGAGACCACTGAGAACCCATACTGCCTAATGGTTGAAGCCAGAGGGGGCACATATACATTAAAGAGTGTGGGGCTCAGAGACCAGCACTGAGGCACATCCCCAAGGCAGTATAAAACTATCAGATGCAAAAGGCTCCAATTTCTACGGAAAAGGTCCTTTTGGTTAAAAAAAGATGACAAGGACAATCTCTCTGATACCCAGCTACGATAGCCTACTGGATAGTATTTCGTGGTTCACCGTGTCGAAAGCCGACGATAGATCAAGCAAAATCAAGGCAGCCTTGCCCCCCCGAATCTAGAATTGCCCTTAGTTCCTCTGCGGCCGTGACCAAAGTTGTCTCCGTTCCATGTCCCTTCTGGAACCCGTACTATGAAGAATAGAGGAGGTTTCAGGAAGTAATAAATGCAGTAAGCTGTGCATTTAATATTTTCTCCAGCACTTTGGCTGGAAATGGAATACTGGAGATAGGTCGATAACTGCTGGGATCCTTAGGGTGAAGATTTTTGTGTTTTTTAGCAGAGGGAAGATTGAGGCTGTTTTCCAGGCATCTAGGAAAATGCCCGAGTAAATTACCTCATTGAAAACTAACCCTAGTTGTTTGCTTAATATTTCTGGAAACAGGTGCAATACTTTGGGAGGACAGGGGTCAGCTGGGGCCTCTGATTTGGATGTTTTCACCGCCTGCATGATCTGTTCTAACGTCGGGGGAAAAAAAAGCAAAAGCCGACTTGGTGGACATAGGATCCGACACTGCTGTAATGTTCTTAGGGACAGAGTTAGCACTATCCCTTAAGGATTTATACACCTTCTCCACTTTATCCTTGAATGACTGTCCCAGAATATTGCACAATTCGGCACTGCTTTCCATCCAAGGTATAGCAGGTAGTTTTGCTAGTTTTTTAACTGTAGAGAAGAGCTCTTTACAGGAGTTCCTTGCCTGGAGGATTTTCGCTGATAGGTATTTGCTTTTTTCATCTAAGATCAGCTTCTTATAGTCTGCCAGCGATTGAGGGTACATAGTTTTTAGGTCTCGCCTACACAGCACGCATGCGCTGCATAGGAGAGAGACCTAATGCCATCGGCACAGCTTTGGGGACAAAAACGTGCATGTGTTGCATTGCTTGCAATGGCAACGCGTACACGTCTGTCGATTTCCTTGCGGGAGCATGCGGCCCCATATGGTGGCGCCATATGGTCGCACGCTCCCGCAAGGGAATCTCACAGGCCCCCTCCCCTGCGTGAAAAGTAAACAAGCATTGGCGTAGCCAATAGGTCTCGCTTTTGGGACCTTATTAGTATGTTTACTTTTGCTATAATCGCGGCACGTAAAGCGCGGGTGCCGAGATTATAGCAAAAGTAAAGAAATAGATGTTTTTTACTTTTGCTATAATCGCGGCACCCGCGCTTTACATGCCGCGATAATAGCAAAAGTAAATATACTTATAAGGTCCCAAAAGCGAGACCTATTGGCTATGCCAATGCTGGTTTCTATTGGGTTGTACTTATCTCTCCACTTTCTTTCTGAACTCTGAGTTTATCACAGAACCATGGTTCTGGTGGGGTTTTCCACCTAGAGAGGACGCTCTTCATAGGAGCTAGGAGTTCTACTGCTGCTTTGATCCATGTGGATAGCCTATGAACAGAGGAGTTGATGTCCGTAGCAAGATCTGGTATTGTGCAAAGTAGGGATGTCTGTAGTGTAAGGGGGTTCATATTGGCCCAATCCCAACGGGTGACCAAGATTGGTGAGTTTGTGTGTCTTGGAAGGTGCTGATTAGTGCTTAAAGTAAACATTATAGCTTTATGGTCTGACCAAGGTACCGGTATTACTTCTGAAACTTTAAGCAATGGGTTTGAAGTAAAATTACCATCTAGGGTATGCCCGGTGACATGCACATCATATTTGACGATCTGTGTCAGTGAGAAACTAGCCATCGTATCGACTAGTGAGGCTGTGTCCTGATCTACCTGTTTTTCCAAGTGATAATTGAAGTCTCCTAACATAGTGAAATCGGACGCGTCCAGACTGGATTCTAAAAAGGGGCTAATGGCATTCAGAAAAGATGTTCGTGCCCTTGGAGGCCTATATAAGAGAAGGCCTTGAAGTGTGTAGTTATTACTAAGTGAGATCTTAAAGGAGAGTGTTTCACAAACAGGGGAGCTTCCAGCTGAGGTTCCAGCCACTAGTAGATCATCTCTGAAGATAATTGTTAGTCCCCCCACAACTTGTTCGCTCTGTCTGCTCTGATAATAGAGTATCCTACTGGCAAAGCTAGGGCAAGATCTGGGTAGGAAGACTCATCTGCCCAAGTTTCTGTAATAAATGCCATATCAAGCTTATGTGTGCCCACCATTTCTGCCACCTCGGTATTGTGTTTTGTTAATGACCGCGTGTTGATAAACATGGCTTGAAATGCCTTAGCGGTTATTTCTTGTGGTTGTTTATGCTGAAGTGTTAAAGCATTGACTTTGGTGAAGCTAATATGCAGATTACAGTGCTGACACTGCTTAGGTTCCTTCTGGAGATCTAGTGGCGGGCAGCAAGTATTTATATGGGCTTTATTTAGCCTGAGTAGTTCGTCCTGGGAGTAGTTGGTGATAGCGTTTAGCTTGCACGGAAAATGAACAGGGATTCCAGTGCTGGGCGTGTTCCAGGCACGGACGGGCACAGACGGGCCTGCCTTCGGCACGCCCGCTGCACGCGTCCACTCTGGCAGCAGGCTATATAGGGTGAGCAGTGGGAAGACTAGCCCACGCACTGCCCGGAAGTGCCTGACTGCCCCGGAAGTGAGGAAGAGTCTGAGGCCAAAGGAAATGCCCTCCACACAAACAGCACTTACCGCGGTGGACCAGGGCGGAAAATAAGGCCCCAAATCTCCCAGGACAGCGCTACATAAGAACCCCAGTCGTAAAACCCAGGTAACGGGGCGAAATAGTAAATGCAGGAGCGGTCGTGCAATCCCCTTACAAAAAGTGCAAAGTGCAATAACTAGGCTGGGAAACTGAGCACCGTGGGGCATACAAGTTAAAAACACAAATAAAACTGAGCGTAATAGAATAGTAGTGCAGAGATTAAAAGTAAAATTAAATTAAGAACTGTTAGCAGCCGCGGCCGTCTTTACCGTATCTAGCTGCACGTCCGCTCGGCATCAGGCTATGTAGGGTGAGCAGCGGGAAGACTAGCCCGCGCACCACCCGGAAGTGCCCAAATGCCCCGGAAGTGAGGGAGAGTCCATGGCCAAAGGAAACGCTCTCCACACAAACGGCACTTGCTGCGGCGGACCAGGGCGGAAATTAAGGCCCCAAATCTCCCAGGACAGCTCTACATAAGAACCCGTCGTAAAACCCAGGTAACAGCATGAAATAGTCAATGCAGGAGAGGTCATGTAATCCCCTTACAAAAAGTGCAAAGTGCAATAACTGGGCTAGGCAACTGATCACCGTGGGGCATACAAGTTAAAAACACAAATAAAACTGAACGTAATAGAATAATAGTGCAGAGATTAAAAGCCACCCACACATGAGGTATCATTTTACTCGGGAGACCGAGGGAATTTTGGGTTTTTCAGGGGATTATGGGTAAGATAACTTTGGGAAGTCCACGCAAGCCACACATCCCTGGACTCCCCCAGGTGTCTAGTTCTCAGAAATTCTGGGGTTTAGTAGGTTTCCATACATGACCGCCGAGCCCGGGACCAAAACTGCAGGTGCACCTACCCCCCTCCTCCTCCATGCAAAACCAGGTCGTTTTGTGATGGATACTTTTGATTTTGCCACAATATGTTTAGGGCCCTTCCCTGTCGCAGGCACTTGGCCCACCGACACAAGTAGGTACCATTTTTAGGTCTCGCTGAGCCAGCGATAAATTTAGTGAGTGGCTTTTGAAAGTGCTACCAGAGGCTTTTGCTGGCCTCAAGCTTGCGTTCACGCGCGCGTGCACGCGCGCAGCCACCATGTGGGTTTCTGTCAAGGCTCATTAAGCCTTGCGTGCCTCTCTCCGCCTTGTTTTATTAACGTTTTGCGCGCGCACACAACTCCTGGTCACGGCTGAACTTCTTGCTCACGATCACTTTCGCGCGCACCATTTGCTTGTTCAGTTCATGGGCATGTTATGAATGAAAGACCTTGAATGCTAGTCAGAATTACTCTCGACATCTCTGTGACCGATTTATCTGGTGCAGTAAACCGAATCGTTTTGAGATTGGTAGAAACTAAAGGGTTTTCCATGTCGGTTTTTAGCTCGCTGTCCCATCTGTCCAGACACACTGTAAAATCCTGAGGCAGGAAATGTGTGCGGGGGAGTCTCCGTCTGAGGGATGAGGCCACCGCCTTCTTCTGGGGGCTTTGTATTGCTCACATAACTTCTTTCGGTCTTTTGTTCAGGGCCCCAGTGTGGGAGCAGGATTCCTCGCACCCATCCGGGGCTGTTCCTTAATGCTTCACAAATAGAGACCCTTTGAACCCCTCTGTTTACTGCGCCTGCGGTTTCCCCCATGGTTTCTGCTGCCTTCCGGAGGTGGCTTAACCCCCGCATTCTCCAGGGAGCGCTTCCGGGGGCACCATGGTGACACTTTTTATTGTGAAGGCGACCTCGTGAGGACCATGCGTGGTCCAGTGCGCCGCATCCGGCACAGACTCGTGTCCCAGCGCGCTCACGACCTCGTGCACATGGCTGGACCCTTCTGC
This sequence comes from Triturus cristatus, assembly GCF_964204655.1. NCBI lineage: Eukaryota > Metazoa > Chordata > Amphibia > Caudata > Salamandridae > Triturus > Triturus cristatus. The sequence continues at coordinate 294,205,145 of NC_140586.1, read as the reverse complement.
TGCATCGTACTACTATTTGAGCAGATTTTGATAGCTTTTTGGAATGCTATACTGTGGCTTCTAGGATGTCTCTAAGAGTCTCCATTTCTGTTCGGCTTAAGTTTCTTCATATGCAATGTGTTTCATTTTTTTGGGGGGGGGGGGTTGCTGCTAGCCTTAAAGTCCCTGCAGCGGTCTCATTCCCGGGGTTTCAACTTGATGAGGTTTGGGTGAGGGACGTGGGTGGGAGTAAAATGTGAACTGTCTTTCCAGAGAGGAGAACTAGTTGGCATCGATTTTCAGGAAAGAAAAAAATGCCCTTTCACAAGACCTACATGTAAGCACATCCCTATTTGGATTATAGTTTTCTGGGGTTTAACTTTATTTTTATAAGTCCCCACTTCTCCGTTCCTACCGGTTTCCCAGTTTGCGCCACTTGGCGTTTATTATCTTCACCCATCCAGTCCACCTACTTCATTTTCACTTCTCCATCACTTTTTTTTTGTGTGGGGGGGAACCTTGTAACTACAATCTGCTCCCAAGCGCCTTCTTTTTGAAAATGTGCTTTTTGTACAAATCCCCCCCCCCACCCGCTGCATGATTGCCCTCCACCATTTTGGAACAATAAATAAAATAAAATGTATCACGTGGGTGCGCAACTAAGGGTGCATATGTAGGTAAATACGCAGGGCCGTTTTAGGGGCATATCAGCAACACCCGGCGATAATTATCGCTCAGCGCTCTTAGCGTGAGGATAATTATCGCTGGGTAACGTGGATTTTTATCGCTGAGATAGCGTGCTATTAGCAACGCTCATCTCCTCAGCGATAAAAATCACCACGCTAACTGCCTAACGTGAGATTATCGCTGGAAACCCAGCGATAATCTCACGCAATGTGGCGTTAACTTGCTGATAGGGACTCACAAACTTAGCCATGATATCCACCCTCCATACGATATCATGGCTAAATCAGTCCTGAAGCAGGCGTAAGGAAAGTAGCGATAACAGGGGTTATCGCTACTTTTCCTGACGCTATGCTTCATAGCGTGGGGCTTGATGATAGGAGAAATGTCGCTTAGCGACATTTCTCCTGTCATGTTAGGTTAGGAACGCCCACTTTGCATCTCATTAGAGATGCAAAGCTGGGTGTAAAGAATCCCCATGCTAAAGCAAGGTTTCACGCGTTAGCGTGGCCTTGCTAATTAGGTGATAAAATTATCGCCGCTTTTCAGCCGAAAACGGCCGCAAAAGCGGCGATAATTTTTTAAAGCCTGCTTGTAAATATGTCCCTTAGTGTCTTGTTTTAATGCTCTATTTCTTTTTTAGGTCCCGCTGAGCCATCGCATGCGCTGCTCTGCGAGATATTTAATGTGTGGCTCCAGAAAATGCTACCACACGCTTTTGCTCCGCCTCTCCAATGCTCGCTATGCCTCTCCTTCTTCCTCTTTTGTTAAGGCACGCGCTGTCTGTAACGCAATGAGGCTCGAATACTTCTGAGGGGGGCAGGGGGAAACGTGTGAGTGGGGTTGCACGGTTGCGTGAACCCGTCGCTAAGGGAATCCACTGTTTATCTTAAGTAGGCACATCATATCTGCATTCCAGATCTCCCATACCGCCTGCGAGGTTGTGTCCCCAGGGTACAATCATGGACTTGAAACAGTGCAGCAAGGAGATGTATATCTACTCTGTGTGGTGAGGAAATGTAAACTCCAGAAGTTTAACTCTTCATCACCCTAGGATTACGCTCTCTTGCTCGCATTCCGTCTCTCTCGTTTTCCTCTCTCTCTCTCCCCCTCCTTCACTGACTCTCCCTCACTAGTCCTCTCCTCCTTCTCATGTTCTCATCCTTTCTTTATCTCGCACTTTCTCTCTCCATCTTTGTATCCTCTTCCCGTGTCTCTTTTTTGCTCTCTGTGGCATGGTCTGTCTAAAGCACACACACTTTGTAGGGTGTAGCTCAGTTATTGGCTCTGGGTACCTGGGTTCTTGGTAAACCTACAAGTCCTATATATCCTTGCAACCAGAACGGTCCAGCGCCGTAACAGTATATTGCTATAAAAAATTTGACATAGTTGGAAGTTACAGGTGAAAACCTAGGCACAAATGGCAGTTTTACAATATTTATTTTATTTCAACTTTTACTTTCTATAGGAAAACCTTGAAGGATCTACACAAATGACCCCTTGCTGAATTCAGAATTTTGTCTACCTTTCAGAAATGTATAGCTGTCTGGGATCCATTATTCGTTTCACACCCATTTCTACCATTAACCAGAAAGAGGCTGAAAGCTCCAAAAAATAGGAACAATAGGCTATGTCCAAGTCAAATACCAAATCTTTGTAGAAAATGTTTGTTTTCTGACAAAAATTTGCCTGTTCCTGAAAGCTGAGAATATGGTGATTTTAGCACCGCAAACCCTTTGTTGATACCATTTGTAGGGAAAAAACAGATATTTCGTTCGGCAGCACTTTTTCTCCCCCCAATAAGAAATTGTTTATGTTTTCTGCCTAATTTCTCGGTCCCCTCCAGGGGAACCCACAAACCCTGGGTACCTTTAGAATCCTCAGGATGTTGGAAGAAAAGGACACAAATTTGGCATGAATACCTTACGTGGACAAAATGTTATGGGGGCCTAAACACAAACTACCCCAAATACCCAAAAAAAGACATGGTAAGTGGGGGCTTGGGGGAAGGCCTGGCACCGAAGGGGTTAAAAAAATACCCTAGAGCCACTGTGAAGGAGAATGACAAACAAACTATGAAATGATCAATGATAAATATGTTTCTTGATGAAATAATCTGTTGCTCTGAATTTTTTAAAGACTGCATTTGTTCATCTTCAGAATTTTGTTTTTGAAAGGATTGATTTTTGAGAACTATTTTTTCAAAATTTTGTAACTTTGCTTTGAGAATTGAATATATTTTGAAAAACTTTTTTAAAGGCTAGAGAAAATGCCTTCGAGAAAAGAAAGAATTTGCATTGCTGTCCAATTAATATTTATAGTTTTCATTTTGGTTGCACTTATTGGTGTCTAGTGTATACCCCATTTGATAGGTATCTCCCAAACATTACTAATAGTTAAAAAAAAATTGAATGACACTAAACATCATAGGTTGCAGCATAGAACTTATTACGAAGAATTTGAAGAAAATTAATATTTGTTGAATAATTATAGAGCCACAATGAATTGGTCTGATTGTTATATTTGTATTCACCTTTTTCTGTTTGTGAAGGTGTGACATTCAATTACCTTTAAGCTGCTGTCTATCCTGTTCCATATGCTATTAACTGCTAATCAACTGGAATTATTTAGAAGAAGCTAATGTAGATCATAATGTTCCAAGTGAGTATTTAGCTGCTATTAGAAGACTTGACACATCTGGACTTTTTAGAATTCCTTTAAAATGTATTAGTACTAACACTGGTAGTACTAAGTTACAGAATGTTGGTTAAGTGGCTGAAGTTGAGCATGATTTTATTAGAGAATAACGCAGAAAAACATCAAAAGATAAGTTCAGGAAAAGGTGAGAATTGATTCGAGGGAAGAGACCGATTAAAAGTTTACAAATACATCCTAGTCTTGGAATTTGGAAAAAGAAAGAAGGGAGTGTGTGTCTGATGTGAATAAAACAGAGGGAGTATGAGGAACCAGTTATGGTAGGGAATAATGTATGTGTGTTTATAATTACATTAGAGATTGGCTCCAAATGATAGGCAGTGTTACTCATATTCTTATAGGTGTTTATCATCAAGACAGCTTATTTTACCTTTTCGCAAGGATTTAAAGGTGATGTCATCTAGCTAGTGTTTCCAATAATACACCATGTAAATAGTCTGAGTTACATGCACCTTAATAGAGTGAAACAAGATCGTTAGTCAACAAGTATTGGATGTGTTTGGTACTTTGATTCCTGCTATTGGTGTTGCTTTGAATGATGCGAATATTAGAAAACTGGCCACTTTAGTGCAGTAATTAGCAGATAACCCATCCTGTGCTTTAACAAACATTCATGAGGAGACCATGGCGATTCACAAGAGAGTGGCTCTGTTGGACCTATGTCCTAGGGGTAGCTTGGCTCAGGTCAACAGACTTACATCTCCACTTGGTCTCTCATGCTTGCATCCTACCCAGCTCGCAATCCAGCGCAGCACCACTCAAAAAGGACACTACACCGATTAAGTTTTTGAGAATTAATTGAAGTCTTTATCTTGTTCTCTAAATCAGGGTTACTCAGGATCAGCTTTCCTGTAACATTTCATCACATTAAATAACAATACTTTTCCTTTAGGTTACTTTATACACCCACGAGCTTTCACAACATTTCAAGGGGTCACTTAATTTGCACAGCGTTCACCTGCCAGTTGGAGTCACAAACGGCCTTCTAGTCTGCACAAGGCTCTTTGATCAGGTGGTTACTCTAAGTGCTATACTTCCGAAAATCATATATTACCATCACTTTACATTTAGATACTTTCTTGAAATGGATTTTCTGCTGTTGTGACTTAAGGGATTACCTCTAGGTGCTATATTTCCAAAATCACATATTATCATCACTTTACATTTAGATGCCTTCTTGAAATGGATTCTCTGCTGTTGTGACTTAAGTGATTACCTCTAGGTGCTATATTTCCAAAATCACATATTATCATCACTTTACATTTAGATGCTTTCTTGGAATGGATTCTCTACTGTTGTGACTTAAGTGGTTACCTTAAGGTGCTATATTTCTAAAATCACATAATATCAGCACTTTTGCAACTCCCTCTGTTAATGGGAAGGAATCTATTGGCTCTAGCGCTAATCTTGTCAGTCTCACTAGTTACATGGCAATTACCGGAGTGAGCACAGCGTCGTGCCGGAGTCCTTATCTAACCCGGACCTCAGCTGGCCTCAAGTCTGCATCAGGCTCTCCCTCGCTGTCTATTTTGCCCCGCTTACTGAATGCTCCTCGGTGTCCTTCTGACGGCAGTCCGGCGGAGTCTGGCGTGGAGTCCCCACTCCCCACAGGACAGGCGGGGCTTCACAAGCGAGCGGCAGGGATCACCGTGAGGGCGAAATCAGGACACAACCGCCTACCCCCTCACTCAAGGCTCCCCCGTAGTGTGCACTCCTCCGTTGATGGGCCTCACCCCAGCGCACTTGCAACGGCTGCCGTTTCACTCCCTCTTCAGAAAGCGCGCCCGCAGCCACCCGTCACCGCGCAGCTTGCGGGGGCGCGGCCTTCACTTGGGTACAACAGCAGTGGGGCGGCGCTACGGCGTCAGCCCCACTCACGTGATCACAGGACGGCGGCCTCCAGGCCGGAGCTCGTCTCCACTTCGGCTGCCCAAATCTCCTCAGGCTGGCAGCGGCAACGCCCCCCCACCAGTCACCAAGCCCCTTCAAGCTTCTGCAGAAACAGCGGGCCACCTCCGGAGGACACCTGACAACCTCCCGATCCCGGGTGTGGCGGCGGCGATGACTCCAGGTAGCGCCTCGTAACCAGGAGGAGGGGGGGGTTGAACTTAAGAGGGCCAGGAATTCTCCGGTGCGGGCAAAGGTGTTAATAGAACCCTTCTCAACCACTGGGTACCGATCTCTCCCACAGACAGGGATCAAGGGGAAAACGCTAAATTCAGTCTGCGCCCACAACTCAGACCCAGTAGGGATGAGAAAAAGGGGGTCCCAGGCGGCGATTCTTCCCTCAGTCCTCCTTCAGGGTTATTGACTACCTGAGATTCCCCCAGGGTACAATGTTCTCCAAACCCTTGGCAGACGTCAGGGACCGGTCAGAAGGTGGAGGGTGGTGTCACTGGTAAGGAAAACCACGCAGATCCTAAGACCTGTCCATACCTGACCTAGTGCAGCCACCTCCCCACTCAGGTGCCTTACTCCTCACTATCTGGCCACTCACACTCTTCTAAAATGGCCGCCCACCTGTCACCACTATTTATCACCTTGGGCCTGACTTGCCAGAGGAGCCCAGAAGGTTCCGGAACCTCTCATGGTAGTCATGGTCCAGGCGCTGAGGTGACAGTTGGAGCCACCATTTTGTATATCTCTCTTCCCTTATCTCTTTTTTTCCCAGCGGAGCAACTTGCGCCTCCTCCTCAGGTAGTGAGGGTGAAGCGCCCAGAACCTCTACATCAGCACCCAAAAAGTTTGGTAGACAGAAAAAATGAGAAGGGGAAAAGGGACAAAAATAATAAAGATGAGGAGGGAACTGCCAAAGGGCTGACAGGTCTAACACGCGTCCCCCCCAGCTGAAAGTGGGGAGAACTACCCAACCCCTTGGGAGTCCTCTTCACTAAGGCGGAAATACCTGGATAGACCGTCAGCATTGGCGTGGTCCACTCCGGGGCGATGTTCCACCCTAAAGTCGATTCCCTGTAGGGAAATGGACCACCTCAATAGCTTGGGATTCTCGCCCCTCATTTGCATCAGCCACCTGAGGGGCCGGTGGTCGGTCTGAACCAGGAAGTGCGAGCCAAACAGGTATGGCCGCAGCTTCTTCAGAGCCCACACCACCGCAAAAGCCTCCCTCTCAATTGCACTCCACCTCTGTTCCCGGGGGAGTAGTCTCCTAGACAGGAAAACCACCGGTTGGTCTAGACCCTCGTCATTGAGTTGCGACAGCACTGCCCCTATACCGTGCTCCGACGCATCTGTCTGGACGATGAACTCCTTGGCGAAGTCAGGGACCCTGAGAACAGGTGCCTCACACATGGCCTTTTTCAAGGTGTCAAAGGCTTGTTGACATCCCTCGGTCCAGACTACCCGTCGAGGATGCTTTTTGGAAGTAAGCTCAGTCAAGGGGGCCACGATAGTACCGTATCCCTTGACAAAGCGTCGGTAGTAACCAGTGAGGCACAAGAAGGCCCGGACCTCTGTCTGAGTCTTGGGGGGTTCCCAGGCCATGATGGTTTCGATCTTGGCCTGGAGGGGTTGCACCTTGCCCCGACCCACCAAGTGACCGAGGTACACTACCGACCCCTGCCCGATCTGGCACTTACTGGCTTTGATCGTCAGACCTGCCTGCTGCAAAGCCTGAAGAACAGCCTGAAGGTGACACAAATGGTCCTCCCAGCTGCGGCTGAAGACAGCGATGTCATCCAGGTACGCAACCGAGAAGGCTTCCATTCCAGAGAGGACCTGGTTCACCAACCGCTGGAACGTGGCAGGGGCGTTCTTGAGCCCAAAGGGCATCACACAGAACTGGTAGTGACCCTCAGGTGTGGAGAAGGCTGACCTTTCCTTGGCTCCATCTGTCAGGGAAATCTGCCAGTACCCGGATGTAAGGTCAAAGGTACTGAGATATTGGGCAGCTCCCAACCGGTCAATGAGCTCATCCGCCCTCGGGATAGGATGAGCATCAGTTTTTGTCACCGAATTCAGTCCCCTGTAATCCACACAGAACCGGAGTTCTGGGGTAGTGCCCGGTGGGGCAACTTTGGGTACCAGTACCACCGGACTGGACCAGGGACTACTCGAAGGCTCAATCACTCCTAGCTCTAGCATCTTGGTAACTTCTCCATGGATGCTAGCCTTCACCTTATCCGACAGTCGGTAGGACTTGGACTTCACAGGTGGGCTGTCCCCTGTGTCCACGTCATGGGTACACAGATGAGTCCTTCCCGGGATAAGGGAGAACAAGGAAGCAAACTGTTCCAGTACCTGGCGACAGTCCTTCCGTTGTTCAGGAGTTAGGGACGGTGAAAGGATCACTCCCTCCACCGACCCATCCTTCTCTTGGGACGCAAACAGATCAGGAAGAGGTTCACTTTCCTCTTCCTCTGACCCATCAGTCACCATCATTAACGTGACCTCGGCTCTCTCTTGGTGAGGCTTGAGGCGGTTGACATGGAGCACCCGATGGGGCTGCCTGGGGGTCTTAAGATCTACCACGTAGGTGACTTTGCCCTTCTTCTCAACCACCTCAAAGGGACCCGACCAGCGATCCTGGAGGGCGCTAAGCTCTCCAGGCTCCATCACCCACACCTTCTGGCCAGGCTCCAGCTCCACCGGGTGAGCGTTTCGGTCATACCATTCCTTCATGACCGTTTGGCTGGCTTCTAGGTTTTCAGAAGCTTGCTTCCACAATCTAGCCATTTGGCTACGAAAGGCCAGCATGTAGCTCACCACATCCGGGGGAAGTTTTCTGGGAGTCTTTTCCCATCCATCCTTCACCAGGCTGAGGGAGTCCACGCACAGGGTGCCCGTACAACAGCTCGAAGGGGCTGAAGCCCACTCCCTTCTTTGGTACCTCCCTGTAAGAAAACAGCAAACAAGGAAGGAGGACGTCCCATTTCCTCCGCAGGCTCTCGGGCAGACTCCGGATCATGCCCTTTAAGGTTTTGTTAAACCTCTCCACCAGACCATTGGTCTGGGGGTGATAAGGAGTGGAGAACCGGTAAGTGACTCCACACTCTTTCCACATAGCCCGCATATAGGCCGACATGAAGTTGGTACCTCTGTCCGACACCACTTCCTTGGGGAATCCCATCCGGGTAAAAATTCCCACAAGGGCCCGTGCCACTGCAGGTGCAGTAATAGTCCTCTGAGGGATAGCCTCTGGGTACCGTGTGGCATGATCCACCAGAACCAGGATAAACCTGTGACCGGCAGACGTTGGTGGATCCAATGGCCCAACAATGTCGATGCCCACCCTTTCAAAGGGGGTGCCAATGACAGGCAGTGGTTCCAGGGGAGCCTTCAGCTTCACCCCTGTCTTCCCACTAGCTTGGCAGGTTACACACGTCCTACAAAAAGTATCGGACGTAATCCTCATCTGAGGCCAGTAGAAATGAGGGACAAGTCGAGCAAAGGTCTTGTCTTGTCCCAAGTGTCCTGCCAAGGGTATTTCGTGAGCCAATCCCAATAGGAAGGCTCGGTAACGCTGGGGGACTACCAAGGCTCGGGATGAACCATACACCAGAGCCTTGGGTTCGCTATACAGGAGTCCATCTTCCCAATATATGTGGAAGTTCCCCGAATCGTTACCCGCTGCCTGAGCTTCGGCCTGCCGCCGTAAACCCTCAAGGGTAGGGCACTCCTTCTGGGCCCAACAAAACTCTTCCCTCGTAGGTCCTCCCTCCACCTGCCAATCTGCAGGGGTCGGTAAGCCCTTCAGGGAAGTTACATCCCCCGCCGTAGACTCCGGGACCACTTCAGTGGCCCCATCCACCTTTGGAGGGTAAGATGCCAGGGCAGGCTTCCCCCGTCCCCATTTACCCTTTCCGGCAGCTGGTTGGGCCTTTGTCCCAGGCTCCAACTTCTGTGAATCCCCTCTTCGGGCAGTCACGGACCGAGTGTTGACACACGTCCACTCAGGGGTCCCCAACATTTCCATGTGGGCCCTGAACTCAACCTCCTTCCACGCCGAGTGTTCAAGGTCGTTTCACAACAGGCAGTCGACCGGCATGGCAGGGCTTATTGCAACTTGTAGAGGACCCGCAACCCCTCCCCACTCAAAGGGAATCTGGGCCACCGGATAGTGACCCTCTCGGTTGTCAGCCATCACAACCGGGTGGACGACATTGGGAACCACCTGCTCTGGGGACACCAGCTGACTCCTTACCATAGTCATGCTGGCTCCTGTGTCCCTCAGAGCCTCCACCCTCTGGGCATTGATGGTGACCCATTGCCTGTACTTCGTAGTATTCGAGGGCACCTGGGTCTTAGGAACCATCCCACAATCCCCTAAGGACACTAAGGTTAGCCCTGCCCACTCACCTCCCTTATCTAGGGGCAACTCCTCCCCGAGCACTACACTCACCACCCCAGGGGTCTTTCCTCCAATGGGAGGGTGTGGTCTCTTGGGACACTTGGCATCCCCCTTATAGTGCCCAACCTCACCACACTCATAACATCGGACAACCCTAGGCTGCTGACCGCGGTCAGGATAAGGGGGTTTGTGGGGGCCAACCTTAGGAGGGAATCCTACTCCCTTCCCTTGTGAACTCTTTTGGGGGCCTTTGGAGAACTCCTTCTTTTTGTCTCCCCCCTCTCTCTTTTGGGGGGAGCCCTGTCCAGCCCCTTGGAAATTCCCTCCAGTCCCTTTTGAGGATACCCGGGTACTCGCCCAGATATCCGCCTCCTCTGCAAGCTTCCTGGGATTAGTTAGCTTGCTGTCCACCAGATGCTGACGCAGCTCCGGAAAACTTTTCTCGAGGAGGTGCTCCTTTAAACTTAAATTATACAGTCCCTCATAGTCCTTGACCTCACTGCCCTGCACCCAGCCCTCTAAGGCCTTCTTGGCATAGTCCAAGAAGTCCACCCAATTCTGGGTGGCCAACTTCTGACTGCCCCGAAACCTCTGCCTGAATTTTTCAGGGGTCAGCCCAAATTTCCTCACTAGGGCTACCTTCATGATGGGGTACCTGGTCTGGTCTGGCTGTTCTAGTGCTAACAAGGCATCCCTCCCCACCGGAGGCATATACCTATATAGGCCACCCCCCCACTGAGCTTCGGGGACCCCATGGGCTCTTAGAGAGACCTCATAGGCAGCCAGCCATTTTACAATGTCATCCCCGACACCATAGCTGGCGACTACATCTTTGGGCAGGTAGGGCCTGGACTCTCTCGGGATTTCTCTCGGTATGCTGCCACCATCAGGACTGCTGGGGGTTCCAAGTTGAAGGGCTTTGAGCTCTAACTCCTTTAAATGGAGCTCATGGAGGAACCTCCTCTCCTCCCTCTCCTTTTCCAACCGGGCCAGATCCATTCTAAACTGCCTCTCCTCCCTCCGGTCAACTAGATCAGCAGAGGACAGGCTTCCCCCTGAAGCGCTACTACCCACTCTTGATGGGGCCCTGGACCCAACGTCCATGTTGCCGCTCCCAGGGGGGAAAAGGACTTCGGGTTCTTCCAGGAGGTCTAGTCCTGGTTCCTCCTCCCGTTTCCCGCTAAGGTGGGCCATAACCCAGGCTCTTAAGCTTGCTTGGAGCTCTATTTTCTTTGCCCCCTGCTTAAAGAATACCTCCCGCTCCTGGCAGAATTCCTTCAATTGGGCCACCGTATATTCCTCCAGCCTACCCAACTCGAATTCCATCCTACCAGATGGGACCCCAACACAGTCAAAAAGAACTTCACCCTGGAAGACTTTCCCTAGAAAGGAAGTATAACACAGGACAATTTTGAAAACCTCCAATCAGGAAAACAATATGGAGAAAACTCCAGTTAAAACAATCAGGTGTAGGTGGTGATGCGCGCAAAACTGCTACTAAGCGGATACAAGCACTGAATAAGGATCCCACCGCTGAGCACCAATTTGTTGGACCTATGTCCTAGGGGTAGCTTGGCTCAGGTCAACAGGCTTACATCTCCACTTGGTCTCTCATGCTTGCATCCTACCCAGCTCGCAATCCAGCGCAGCACCACTCAAAAAGGACACTACACCGATTAAGTTTTTGAGAATTAATTGAAGTCTTTATCTTGTTCTCTAAATCAGGGTTACTCAGGATCAGCTTTCCTGTAACATTTCATCACATTAAATAACAATACTTTTCCTTTAGGTTACTTTATACACCCACGAGCTTTCACAACATTTCAAGGGGTCACTTAATTTGCACAGCGTTCACCTGCCAGTTGGAGTCACAAACGGCCTTCTAGTCTGCACAAGGCTCTTTGATCAGGTGGTTACTCTAAGTGCTATACTTCCGAAAATCATATATTACCATCACTTTACATTTAGATACTTTCTTGAAATGGATTTTCTGCTGTTGTGACTTAAGGGATTACCTCTAGGTGCTATATTTCCAAAATCACATATTATCATCACTTTACATTTAGATGCCTTCTTGAAATGGATTCTCTGCTGTTGTGACTTAAGTGATTACCTCTAGGTGCTATATTTCCAAAATCACATATTATCATCACTTTACATTTAGATGCTTTCTTGGAATGGATTCTCTACTGTTGTGACTTAAGTGGTTACCTTAAGGTGCTATATTTCTAAAATCACATAATATCAGCACTTTTGCAACTCCCTCTGTTAATGGGAAGGAATCTATTGGCTCTAGCGCTAATCTTGTCAGTCTCACTAGTTACATGGCAATTACCGGAGTGAGCACAGCGTCGTGCCGGAGTCCTTATCTAACCCGGACCTCAGCTGGCCTCAAGTCTGCATCAGGCTCTCCCTCCCTGTCTATTTTGCCCCGCTTACTGAATGCTCCTCGGTGTCCTTCTGACGGCAGTCCGGCGGAGTCTGGCGTGGAGTCCCCACTCCCCACAGGACAGGCGGGGCTTCACAATCGAGCGGCAGGGATCACCGTGAGGGCGAAATCAGGACACAACCGCCTACCCCCTCACTCAAGGCTCCCCCATAGTGTGCACTCCTCCGTTGATGGGCCTCACCCCAGCGCACTTGCAACGGCTGCCGTTTCACTCCCTCTTCAGAAAGCGCGCCCGCAGCCACCCGTCACCGCGCAGCTTGCAGGGGCGCGGCCTTCACTTGGGTACAACAGCAGTGGGGCGGCGCTACGGCGTCAGCCCCACTCACGTGATCACAGGACGGCGGCCTCCAGGCCGGAGCTCGTCTCCACTTCGGCTGCCCAAATCTCCTCAGGCTGGCAGCGGCAACGCCCCCCCACCAGTCACCAAGCCCCTTCAAGCTTCTGCAGAAACAGCGGGCCACCTCCGGAGGACACCTGACAACCTCCCGATCCCGGGGGTGGCGGCGGCGATGACTCCAGGTAGCGCCTCGTAACCTGGAGGGGGGGGGGGTTGAACTTAAGAGGGCCAGGAATTCTCCGGTGCGGGCAAAGGTGTTAATAGAACCCTTCTCAACCACTGGGTACCGATCTCTCCCACAGACAGGGATCAAGGGGAAAACGCTAAATTCAGTCTGCGCCCACAACTCAGACCCAGTAGGGATGAGAAAAAGGGGGTCCCAGGCGGCGATTCTTCCCTCAGTCCTCCTTCAGGGTTATTGACTACCTGAGATTCCCCCAGGGTACAATGTTCTCCAAACCCTGGGCAGACGTCAGGGACCGGTCAGAAGGTGGAGGGTGGTGTCACTGGTAAGGAAAACCGCGCAGATCCTAAGACCTGTCCATACCTGACCTAGTGCAGCCACCTCCCCACTCAGGTGCCTTACTCCTCACTATCTGGCCACTCACACTCTTCTAAAATGGCCGCCCACCTGTCACCTCTATTTATCACCTTGGGCCTGACTTGCCAGAGGAGCCCAGAAGGTTCCGGAACCTCTCATGGTAGTCATGGTCCAGGCGCTGAGGTGACAGTTGGAGCCACCATTTTGTATATCTCTCTTCCCTTATCTCTTTTTTTTCCAGCGGAGCACCTTGCGCCTCCTCCTCAGGTAGTGAGGGTGAAGCGCCCAGAACCTCTACATCAGCACCCAAAAAGTTTGGTAGACAGAAAAAATGAGAAGGGGAAAAGGGACAAAAATAATAAAGATGAGGAGGGAACTGCCAAAGGGCTGACAGGTCTAACAGGCTCAGACATGCTTTGGACTAAAGAAGGATAAATAATAATAATCCACATTAGTAAAGCGCGAACAATCACCCGTAAGGGTCTCTAGGCGCTGGGGACCGTCGGGAAGATCAAGCAAGCTATTGCCCAGAGTCACATGGTGCTGGGATAATCTGCCGCCAGCGCCGGGGATCGAACCGTGATCCCCAGATTCCGGAGTCAATCACACTGGCCGCGGCGCCACACCTCTTCCCTAAATCTGTCATGTTGTGAGAACTCAGTGTTGCAGGTATATTCCAGAGAACATTGAGAGTATTAACAAACATATTGATAACTTGACCAACAGTGTAAATTATATTCTTCCACCAAGACCACCTGGGATCTTGGCAAAGACAGGTTTATGGATGAGTGAAATGGGCGGGGAGTTGCTAGCTGGACCAAGATGGGAGTCAGGCTTCGAGCACGCTCCGCACGGCTGCCCCTTCTCCGTCTTTTATCCTGTCTGCCACTGAACCAATGACATTGCTACCAGGCCACATCCTGCTCCCGGATCTGTCCTGCGGCTGTTGGGCTCCTAGCTGTCTCGCTGGTCACCTGCTGGGGCCTGGGCTGGGGCACTCTGCCAGTCCCGTCCCTAGAAGAAATTGCAGGGAGCGAAACAGTCAGTGGTGCCTGATGCCGCGCCATGTCACAAACTACCCGGTCCTGCGAGGCGGCCGCGGGCCGAAGCACCTGACTCCGCAAGCCTCCTGGTGCGGTGATCGGGTGGAGCCATGCCTGTTATCTCCCTTCCTGCCCGTGACTCCCCGGGTGCTGTGGGAGGCTAAAGAGACAGCCTGCATACTGACCCTGTGGGGCAGGCAGAGAAACTCAGGACCTTGACTGCACCCTCTGTTCCCACCATGGGCCTCACGCTGCCTACATCAGGCCTGGCGGGTGCGGAGGGCTGGATCCGGTGCCTGCGCGTTCCGTCACCTAGCCTGCCATTACCTCTGTGCAGCCACTGTGCCGCATCCCTGCAGGTGAGGAGACAGGAGCAACAGGAGGGCCCTGGCACCTGGGCCCAGGACGTGCTGACATGTTATGTTATGTTATGTTATATACACTTGTAGCGCGCACGGATACTCCAGAGACATGGGGAGACACAGCCATCTTTGAGGGGGATTGATTAGAGACACACGCTGTGGGCCCTGGCAGCACCAGGCCCTGAAGTTGCTGATGGGCCAACCCCGATACCCGTGCCGCATGGGCAGCACGTGGGGATCCTCTGAGTCCTGAAGCAGGGGGCCCGTACCTTTGGCAGGTCCGACAAGGCCTGGACAGCCAGCTGGGACGGGGGAGCGAGACCAAGAAAACACTGGTGGAAAAGTCTGGGGGAAGCACACTGGGAGAGGTGACACGAGCTCCTACCTAGCGCAAAGTTGGTCCCCGGGGACTCTGGTGTGCAGGGATGCCTCATCGGAGGAACAGGGCTGCTTGTGGTGTGACGCCATTGACAAGCTGGTGTCTGCAAGCAGGCCATCGAGACAGCAATCCCTCCACGGCACTCCTGGCAACAGACCCTTATCTGGAACGTCACTGGGCTGCTCGTGGGGCGACGCCTGGCACTACCTGGGACACACACAAGCGGGCCCAACCTGATGAGACTGCTCCGGCCCCTTTGCACATCGCTGGAAACAATGAAAGATATTCAGTTGACACTGGGCCTGGCCCAATGCGGGTGGCCTGCAGTCCTCGTGGATCCACTCCAATAGGTTAAGGGGACGACATCCCAGGGGTGTGCCAATCGTGTTGGGTCCCTCAAATGTGCAATGCCCATCGCCACAGCAGGGGGCAACTATGTTCTACAACTCAGCAGAGCTCACCCCTGCAGTTATCCACAACGGTGAAGCCGATGGGAGAACATACAGCAGAAGGACATCCTGACCTAACAGACAACCTTGGCACCAAACACAACAGTTCTGCAAGCTGTAGAAAAGATTGGCACAGCAATTGAGCAGACATGCACTGGAAAGCAGAATAGACAAAGTCTTGATGGACTTTAATCTGTTTCATGCTGACCACCACAAACTAGCAGACAAGGTGCATACCGTTGAACAAACGCTGGCAGCACTGCAACCATCCATGAGTGAAGCGGCTACCCTGGTACAGGCTTTTGTGGAATGTGTGCATGAGCTGGAATGCAGGGTGGAAGACGTGGAGGGGAAATCCAGAAAAAATAACATACTCATAGTGGGCCTTCGGGGAAGGAGTGGAGGGCTTGAACGTGATAGCATATACAAGTCCTGGATCCGCCCTTTGCTCCCGGACACAGCACTCTCCCCTTTCTTTTTAGTCGAGCGACCCTACAGAGTGCCTGCCAGCCCGCCATATTCCCTTGGCCTTTCTTACTCCGACTAAAAGTAGAAAATGCCTCTGTCATGCTTTGTTCCTGAACATACCATTGCAGTTCAGCAACAGAAAAGCTCCTTTCTCGCAGTGAAGAAGCGCCTCCGTGCACAAGACATACAATACTCCCGTCTCTTCCCCACAAGACTTCAAGTGATGGCAGAGGGGAGTGCACATTTTTTTGACTCTGCTGAAGATGCCTGGGACTGGATGGAGTCTGCTGGTCTTGCTGCTAAACGTCCTGCACCTGCTGGTCCTGTGCAGGCCGGGGGTGCCACTGGAGGACAGGAGCTTCACCCCCCGGAGCCTGGCTTCACACAAACAGGTAATCAAAGAGAGCCATCAGGCCCTACAGATGGCGTCTACCATCCGTGGCCACACCCAGTGCCCAGACTCTGATGCCACCTCCGTGTAGTCCTTTAGAGATAATGGCTCCTCTGTCATATGGCCCTCAGGTGCAGGGTCAATGGCGCCACCTGAGGTGACTACCCAAATGACTGATTACCTGATATGATACACTGTTGTCATGCACGTGCCTTGAACTGTTCCTTCTTCCTTCATTCTAGATGTATCGTTTGTGCATATACTAACCTCTTTTAGCCAACAGCTGTCGTGGACCGGAAGCTCAGGGGCTCGATGCCTACCCTGTGAAGTTGGAGGTTTACACAGGGCTAAGCTTTGCTCATCCCTGTACGTTTGCTTTTGTAACTGGCATATTCGTTATTTGACACATGGGGCGCCGGACACGCGATCTTACCATCCTCCGTTACGACCTTTGTCGGTAGCCCCTGCGGCTGGTGGAGGCCGCTAACAGTTTGACAGTTTAGGCAGATGCCAGTTGTCCGTCCGCTCTAAAAATGTTTCCAGTCTGGATTCCCTCTTTTTCCCCAGATTACATGAACTGCCCCGAAGATACTGCCCCACAGTGCCTCCCTTACGCACGACCACTAGTACATATCATATGGGCCTCTGTATAGCGTGACACAGTCGGGGGCAGAACTCCAACCCAATCAATTTATGTCACATACTAACATTATCACCAGGAACGTGAGGTGAATGCGCACACTCCTGCGTCGCTATGCTGTATACTCATTCCTTAAACACAGATCCGTTCATATTGCGCTATTACAGGAGATGCATTTGATATTGGTTGAAGCATGCAAGCTCCAACAACGCTGGAGGGGGCAAGTTTATGCCACAGACTACTCTTCCTATGAGATAGAGACTGATGCAGAAGGTAGATATATATTAATCCACGGCAACTAGTAGATATATACCCCCAACACTGACCAGACACAGACAGACAGACAGACAGTCTCTCTCTCTCTCTCTCTCTGGGGAGTGGGATCCCATAGCTCCTAGGGGGGAGACCAACTCTGTGCTGGACATGGCCTTGGACCGGTCCCCCCCCCCCGACAGCCATCTCCAACGCCCAAGTGCTAGGAGACTGGCAGCTTCACTGGCGGCTTGTAGATATCTGGCATGCCTGCAAACCAAACACGCGTATATATTCCTTCTATTACTCACCCCACATGTCCGGCTAGATTGAATAGTGGGGTCATTTTGCCTCCTCCCTACAGTTCAACGCACAGACCACCTGGTGCACACACAGTCAGATCATATCCCCCAAATCCTACAACTGACATGGGACACCACCATGCCCACCATACCTACCTGGCGTCTCCAGCCTCCAGCACTGAAAGACTCGCCCTTCCAAACCTCACTGGGCACCGCCAAAACACTCTACTTTCATCTCAATGCCAACACTGCCACAAACGGATTGAATGAGACACTTTTAAAGTAACGATCAGGGGGCACTGCCTTGGGCTCACTTGGACCATCCGCAAACAGCTAGATGTGGACATCATGCATATTGAGAATATACTCATACACTTGGAGTCACGCTCAGTGACTGACCTAACATACACCCATCAACTGGCAGAGGCACATCAAGAACTGCCCTGCTGGAACGACTTTGATGCCTGAATTATACCGCACATACACAGCCATGGACCAATCAGGCTATTGGTGTGGCTGATACGCCAGGAACAACCACGGCACCCCATTCTTTCACTACAATCCTCTGCGGGTCACCTTCTGCATACCCAACAAGAAACACTAAGCCTCCCTGTATAACTCGACTGCAGTCACTGTTCCAGACAACTTTGAAGCCTTTTTTTTCCCACCCTCAGGCTTCTCCAACATCACCCATGATCAGTGTATGGAGCTTGATGAACCTCTCACTCGCCATACAATACGCAAAGCTATAAGGGCCCTAGCCACAGCCCAATCCCCAGGTCCAGGCAGTTTGCTGGCTGAATACAATAACGACTACACCCCTGTAAAAATAGCTCCTCAACTACTTGCCCTGTATGAAGCCTCCCGTTCGGCCCTGTCCCTCTCCAATTCCTTCCAAGAAGCGCTACTGATCTCTTACAGAGACCCCACTGCCCTCGGATCCTATTGACCGTTGATATCACTTAATACCGACTATAAAATATTGGCGAAACTTCTGGCAGATCGCCTGAAGCCCCTAGTTCCCGCCCTGGTCCACCATGACAAGAACGGATTTGTACCAGCTCTTAACACCTTGTTCAATCGGCGACACTTTTTCCATGTCCCCACATACACAGTGCAGCGTAGGCCTCACTCCGGATGCCTGGTACTAGACCTCAAGAAGGCCTTTGACTCACTCAAGTTGAGTTTGTTTGACACGTTACCATGATATGGCATTGGGGCATGACTCATCCGGCTGATCAAGCTACTATATACCACCCCATCTGCCAGAATCAAGACGACTCCTATATCTCGGACTCAATTTCAATAAGCAGGGGCACCAGACAAGGCTGCCCACTTTCCCCACTGCCCTTCTCTCTAGGCATTGAGCCACTTGCCATAGCTATTCGAGCGGTTGGACAAGATTGGGTAATCCCGATGGGGGGACAGGATACACACTGTCTGCTTATATGCCGATGACCTTCTAGTGTTTCTCCAAGAAAATAAGGGTGGCACCTGACGCGCTAGCTCAAACCCTTGCTGTCTCTGCCACGCTTTCAGGTTTACGGGTTAACTGAGCTAAGTCCTGCCTCTTCCCATTTAGTCCTTCACATCCTGATCCTACCTTTTCCCTCAATGACATACCTGTGGTGTGGCAGCTGACACTTTTCGAAATTTAGGGGGTCAGAATATATCATCAGCCAATGGGATCTACTAGAGAGCAACCTAATGGGAGCGATAACTGCCCTCCGATCCCAAATGACATTCTGGCACACGCTCCCACTATCTGTCATGGGCCACACTGCCCTGCTTAAAATGGTGGCTTTGCCTGGCCTACTCTACTTCTTCACCAACCTGCCACTATACATCCCACACCCCCTCTTTTGCTCATTTTAGGAAATAATGAAGGAATTTATCTGGAATAAGTCTCACTGGAGGGTGGCACTCGCTAAGATGTACCTGCCTACAGACAGAGGGGGACTTGCTGTACCAAATATGGAGCAATGCTACCTCGTCTCGCAACTTCAATGAGTAGCCCGCTGGGTGCCAGGGTTACAGCTCCGGGACACTGCCACACTCTCGCCACCATGGTCCCCGCCTGCTGCGGTGCGCTGAATTTTTCATCCTTGTGCTCATGGATGACCACAGGAATTTCTACTACTGGCAGTTACTTTTAAATGCTTTTGTCGCAGCCTACATATCACATGTGCCACTATCCGATACGCTCATGCGCTGCAACAGCTGAGGATAAGGAGTGGCATTGTCATCTCATCCACTGAACTTTCTGCCTGGCTTGAGGCTGGCCTCCAAATGCTAGGAGACCTCTATTGAGACGGTACATTGACTCCTTATGATACAATGGTAGAAGAGGATGGAATACCACCATGCCAGTTTCACACATCTGCTAATAGCAGAGCTCGGACCAACTGTTCTTTACCTGCATGTTCTTGGGATGGGCTGGCATCTCACAAAATGGTTTGCAGACTCATTACGTAACCACACTTCAAACGCTCTCACATCCCTGTGGCAACACTGGGAAACTGACCTAAATCACCCGTGTCCGGACAAAGAATGGGCAGCCATGCTGGTAAGTCCAGTACATATCCCTAGGAATGCCCATTTCCATCTTATCCAATATTACATCATTCAGAGGGCATACCTAATCCCAGCCAAGATAGATACTTCAATCGTGCGGATGCCCACTGCCCCAGACGTCATCTGAATGTTGACCTCCTTCATATGCTATGGGCTTGCCCAACTCTCAAAATATTGGCAGCATTTCCAGACACAACTATTCACATTTACAGGACGCACAATCTCACACACATGGGAGGTATGTATCCTGGACCTATTCCGCAGAAGTACCAGAAAGACACGTCTCGCTTTATTGATTTAGGGCTCCTGACTGCCAAATGCTAAATTACCAAGAGTTGGAGATCACCCGAATCGCGTTCTTTAATATCTTGGAGACAGTCGCTCCTGGTTTGGGCCCGGGTTGAGGGTAGCACACTACACAGGGAGGAAACCACAGGGCTTCACAAGTCCCTATTTCTGCAAACTGGGACGCTATATTACAGGACTTCCAAAATAATGTACACGCTAACCTAGCCCACCCACAGCTTGAAGGCACAATGGGAGAGCCTGCACCAACACTTCTGCACATCATGCTGCAAGTCTGAGACGGAGCGGTGATAATGCACTCACCTCTCACATATTCTGGGCCATAAGGTGTTCATAGGGCAGAGAAATATATGAGGAGGCCTACTTTTCTTTTTTCAAGATTGGAGGAGGTATGGTGGCTGGGAAACATCAAGGGGGTAGTCACTCCCTCGTTTTTGTCCTCCCCCACTAACCCCGCCCCCCCTTGATTTTCCCTTAACCCCAACTCCCTTTGGTACTACCTGTTGTCAATACTACCTACAAATGTAAAGGGCCTAATCTTAATATGAACGCCTTATGACCTGCATCCTCAAGATGCATGTGCATATGTCCTTACCTGCTTGATATAATCCACAACACCACTGGACTTCATGTACGTGGACTGTTTTGACAACCTAATATGTATGGATGTTGGACCTACAAGCGTTGTTTTCCTCTGCACATATATGCTGCTGTATGTAAACTCTTCACAGTCTGCAAGTACCGTTTTGCTCTTCATTAAAAACCAATAAACAGATTCAAAAATATATATTGGATTAGTGGGATAAGGAAAGAAATACTAAAAAAAAAAAGGATTGTTTCAATAGTAAACAAAGTTATATGGATAAGTGTTGTTCTAATATACAAGTTTTGTGAATTCGTTGTTGCTAGGAGTTTTGGATGGAATTAAAGGATCAAGAAGATAAGACTATCGACAAAGGAATGACTGCTTTTGATCAACAAAAGGCTGACATTTTGGGATAACTTGAGGGCGTTACGGATGGAAGATCCTCTAAAATCAAGATACATGAAAGATATAGTGTGGTGATGTGATAATTTAAAATTATGAGACTTGAGAAAGTAAAATATTT
The DNA here is from genome assembly GCF_964204655.1 of Triturus cristatus. NCBI lineage: Eukaryota > Metazoa > Chordata > Amphibia > Caudata > Salamandridae > Triturus > Triturus cristatus. The sequence goes on along the minus strand of NC_140586.1, from coordinate 294,183,858 downwards.
TATTGGAAAATAGTGATTAACTTAGGTTTGGTTTAGTTGTAATATCTAGGACGCATTAACAAGAGTGCTTGTCAGGGAGGGGGGGGGGCGTGGCTAGCCAGCCAAGATGGGGGACGCACTCTAACAAGGCTCCTTCTCACAGCCCGATAATTCACCAATTATGCTGTGCAGAACAATTCCATCGGAACGCTGAAGCCAACCCGCTGAGAAGTGAACCAGACATCAGCGTGAACAGGCACAGTGAGTTTGGAGACACTGGACGGCGCCCCGGCCGAGATAGAGCTATCCGTGCTGCAGTGGCGAAGTGGGAGTGAGCTGAGACCGCGCCCCTGCGCAGAGGAAGCCCGCTGAGGCAAGTCCCCCGTAACCACGATTAAGCAACGACACGGACTGCGGAGGCGTGGCGCTGCGCCACAGTGTGAAGCGGCCTGAAGTCTTTGGTGTGGTGACTGAAGCGAACCGGAGTACCGAGGCGGGAAGCGCCGCCGACCCAAGTAAGCAGCAGCGCGTGTAAGAAATTGAACACAGGGCAACACAGACCAGAATACATTCTGGCACACAGTAACAGGCTTGCTCACACGCAGGTGCGACATTCCCTGGTTGCTGGGAGGGGACTTTAATTTGGTCCTCAACACCACACTGGTTAGATCTTTCCCTCCACTACCACAAACAGTTGCAACATCTAATGCTCAGGGTCTGGGGGAGTGGCTGCGCCGCTGGGAATTGGCATATGTGTGGAGAGCCCTCAACTCACAGGCACGCTTGTACTCCCATTACTCACACCCACATGGTTTGCATGTTCGCATTGACCGATTTGTCGCAAGCCCATTGATACTAGTGCAATGTTCTAGCTCAGACTACCTCGTCAAAACTCAGACCACAACCCCCACATCATGAGGCTGCAGAGGGATGATGGGGGCGCACTACCCACCTGTGTAGGCTCCAGCCCCTGGCAATAGAAGTTCCTCCATTCAGAGAAGCAGTAGGCGCAGCGATAGAGGCGTACTTTGAAAGGAACACGGGTTCAGTCACTGATGCATCCAAAGAACAAGGGGTACCCCCAAATAACACAATATGGGTAGAGATGTAGGGGAATAAACAACCAAGCAAAAAACACAAGAAACTCTACCCTTATGTTTGAAAAGTACTAAATATCATAGATTTGACTCCAAACAGGTATGGCACTCAGAAAGGAGAAAAAAGAATGGTGTAACATAGAGGTGCAAAAAATAACAAAAAAGACAAATGCAAGTGCAGCAAAACACAAAACGATCACAATGGATAGAAGATAGTTTCCTTTTATTTAGAAATAAATAAATATGGGAATTTGATGATTCGTTTATGTTCTTTTGCAAAAAGTCAATAACATGCAAAACATACTAAAAGACTGTACAAAAAACAGAGATATGATACAAATATAGGCCAAAAAACAAGTTCCCAGGCAGGGGGGGAGAAGAAAGAAGGTATGGAATAAGGGAACGATTTCCAATCAAACAGGCATACACTCAATTTCAAACAGCTCGCATTCATACAGCATCACAAAAAATCATTCAACAAAGGCCAAACAACCTTTCAAGGGCCCATTCCCAAGGAAGTGATCACAGGGAAATCTGATAATAGGTCAAGATGGTAAGAGTGAACTATTAATCAAGCTATATAAAGAGTCTCAGGGGCGGGAATGGCAGGCCCAACGAACAACGCAGACGCGCGTTTCGGTGAAACCACTCCTAACCAGGAGCACCACCTTCCTCAGGGCGTAACAGACAAACCCCCACAGGCTGGGACCTGCGTAAATGAAAAGTGGAAATCAAGGAAGAAAAAGGCAAATGTTTGCTAGTGAAGAACCTCTTTGATAGGGTAGAGTTTCTTGTGTTTTTTGCTCAGTCACTGATGCAGGCATGGTTTGGGATGCAGGCAAAGCAGTGGTCAGAGGGCAATACATGGGATCGAGCTGGTGTGTCAGGAAGCAGCAGGGTTGCGAAGTAAAACCTATTGAGGATACACTGACCACATTGGAAGCCGAGCTAGCGCAGGGCAACAAGCCTTAGACACACAAAGAAAGAAGCACAGAGGGGCTGGAGAGGTTGCACTGCTTAAACTACGCATTGCATGCTGTGTGCACACACGCGGCGGCAGACAGAGCGGGTAGACTGCTTGCGAGAATGATTCGACAAGAACACACACAGATGCCTGTACTGCAGCTACAATCCTCTATGGGGTAGGTACTCACCAAGCAACACGATATCCACTGTGAGTTTACGGCACACTACACCAGAATATACAAGTCATTGACCCGTGCAGAATCAACGGAACTAGAATCCTTTCTCTCTCCCCTAACTTTGCAGGAAGTCACAGCGGAGCAGAGAGATGAGATAGGCGAGCCAATAACACTGTTGGAGGTGCAAGACGCAATACTGTCACTAGCCACAGGTAAAGCGCCCGGGCCAGACGGGTACCCGGCTGAATATTATAAAGCCTACCAGCAGACCCTAGCACCAAAGCTCCTCTCAAGGTACCAAAGCGTGCAGGAATCGGGGATACTGCCAAGCACATTTCGCAAGTCCTTATTAGTGTCTTTGCCCAAGCCAAACAGGAATGCAAAACTGATAGGCTCGCTAGCACTCCTCAACACGGACTACAAAGTGCAAGCCAAAATATTGACGTGTAGATTAGCCCAGCTAGTACCGCAACTAATACATGCAGACCAAAATAGGTTTGTGCCTGCTCGCAGCACGTCGTTAAATGTACGATGCTTCTTCCGGTGGCACTGGGTGCCTGGTTTTAGACCTGGAAAAAGCGTTTGACACCCTGGAATGGGGATTCTTATTAACCACGCTGCGTAAATATGGCCTAGGAGAAGAATTTATAGGCCTCTTTACACTACTACATACACGGCCAATGGCTAGGATCAAGACAGGCCCACGTATATCGAAGCAGGTTCCAGTTGAGCGAGGCACAAGACAGGTC